>NW_027257576.1:0-91588 GCF_043159975.1 Macaca nemestrina
AAACGCACAAACCCGTTCTCCTCATGTTGCTTTCTGGGTTCCAAGTTGTCTTAAGAACGAGTCCCGCATAAACCTCGGGCTGGGGAGCCAGCCACGGCCCAGCAGCACCCAGTTCATGTGCTCCACCCACCCCACAGAGGACCACGGAGGCCCCAGCACGCTCTGTCCGCGGGGAAAGACACCAGAAACAGCCACAGTTCAGGGTTCTGCCACCCGCCCCGCTGCCGTAATTACCTGCTGTGATCTGAATTCTCATTGGTTGGGTAGGTGATCCCACAGCTCCGCTGCCCTAATTACCTGCTGGGATCTGAAATTGCATTGGTTGGGAAGGGGATCTCACTGCTCAAGCGCTCCCTGCTGCCTCCTTGCAAACAACATAAAAAATCCAAAACCCCTCTTAAAGAACGTTTACTATAACCTCAAAACAAGACACATCACGAGACCAGGGAAGATACATACGCACATCTGACAGCTGGTGGGTGTCAGTGACCGACGCCACGGCTTCCGTGTGGCGTGTGAAGCGGGAGGCCTGTCACGGTGACTCAGGCTGGGGTCTGAATAGGGGTCTTCCAAGCAACTAGGCAACCAGGACGCACACCCCAAAACCCAAGTCCCCGCAGTCATGTACCTGGCAGAAATGCTGCGTGGCCATTGACACCAGTTGTGAACCAAGACCGATCTGCGTCCTGTGGCCCTCACAACGTCCGTACACGTCTGGGCCCAGCACAGGCACGCACGGCACCCTGCTCGCCTCCAGTGGGGCTCTCTCCTGCCAAGGGGGATGGTCCTGAAGTCCGTTGAGATTTCCAAAGCTCTACAAAGTCGTCCTTCCTCCTGCTTGTTCAGAAGACCTAAAGCCCTGAAGACACCAGTGAGAATTGACCTAGCCTCTTAAGACAGCTCAAACACCTAAACACAGGAACGCTGGACCGCTGGACCTCTCTGCCCTCGGGAGCAGCCAATAACCCACTGGGCTAAGCAGAAGGCACAGATGTCACATCCAGAAGCCAATGGCGCTCACCTTTGCATTCCAGGAGCCACCCATGTGAGTCCCTCCAAGGCTTCCAAGTCCCACTTGATTGTTTTCATCGTATCTCTATAACATCAGAGACATTATATCTCATGGTATCTATGAGATTCTCTCTACTTTTATGAGCATATATGCTCCCTGACTTACCGTGGGATGAAACTGTTCCAATAAACCCAGCATAAGCTGAAAATATCCTAAATAGAAAGTGCATTTGACATAATACATTCAACTTACAATGGGTTCATCCAGAGGCAGCCCATCTCGGGCCGAACAATGCACTGAGTGTGACTAGTTCACACCATCACAAGGTTGAAAAAAAGAATCACAAATGTAACCATTGTGAGCCAGGGACCATCTGTATTGTGGCTCCTGTCTTCAGAGACAACAGAAACCTCTTCTTAGACAAGAATCACAATTTATAATCCTCAAAATGTTAAACTTAGTTTAACAATCTACAGATTCAAACAAAGCCAAAGTAGGCCCACAAGACCGTTTGTGCCATTCTCTAAGACACACAACTCTGTAATAACCCTCATCACAGCCCCTCAGGGTGAGTCCCAGAGGCGGTTGTGGCTTGTAGCTACAGACACTAACGAAACCAAAATCAGAGTACGCAGGTGCAGTCAAGTCATATGACTTCTCCACTAGCATATGCACAAATGTTTATCAGCAAATCTGATCTTTGCTTTACCTCCCTCCCATGACCTAAAAAGGAGTCCACCACACACACACACCACACTTCAAAAACATAATTCGTACTTGCTTTCAATTCTGGGCATTTAGAATAAACCTAATGGGTGATTAAACCTCTCCTCCAACCCATTGCTTAGTCTTCTTAGAGGATGAAGGATTTTGCATAACACAAGTCAGCATATAAAAGATCTTGTATAGAAACAAACTTTCAAGTTGTCCTCATTATAGTGATTCAACTAATATACAAAGGACCCAACACACAGCACAGTGTCTATTAGAAGAATGATTAATTGGTTCCCCTCAAAATCCTAATATCTACACAGAAAAAATACCCGATACACATTTTATCATTCTTTACCAGTATAGTCATGCAAAGGAGTACCACAAAAGCAAAAGAACACATTTGGTTTCACTCGCAGTTCTAAATTTAATATAAAATTGCTAAAACCACCAAGACAAACATGACTATGAAATATTTAACGATCTTCACCTAAATTCAAGTCACTATTCAATCACCAATACCTCTGCTCTCCTTACAGGAACTTTCCAAAAGTAAATTCTGGAATTAACAGGACAAATTTTTCTAGTGATAGAAAGTAGGAAGAAATTGGTTGAAGGTGGTTCCTTGGCTGTCAAACTTTTTCTCCATAATAGTTTGTAAAACAAAAGCATCAAACAGATCTTTACATTAACTTACAATCTATCAAGCAATACTGGAGTAAGCTTTAAATATTTGCCACATTCTGTCAGGGCTGACTCACATTAAATCACCATCAGTCTCATGATGTCTTACAGCATCCACAGCTCATCTTCTCAAAACCACTTAAGATTTCATAATTAACTCAATTAAACAATCTAAGTCCTCTCCTTGATCTTTGACATGAAGGGGTCATTTTCCCCCAAAATAGTACCTCTTTCCTTGACATGATTTAATCTGTAGTTAGAGTATTTAACAGGATTTCTTTCCTTCTTAGAAAATAAAATATATACCTGTCCAATATGAAAAACACTGATAACGCTATAGCTTAACCAGGTCAAAAGGGTTTTTTGTTGTTGTTGTTGTTGTTGTTGTTGTTGTTGTTGTTTTTAAGTTAAAAAAAGAACCTAACTGCATCTTTGGACCTTATGTGAGGCAGTGTCTAGGATCACTGTGATCCCCACTTGGTCAGTGCAGCTGGGTACCAATTAAAGACAGAAACCCAAGGGTTCACTCGAAGCCCCTTCCCAGCTCTTCATCCTAGTGGAAACCATGGGCACAAAGGAATGCGGCATTCCACGGAGGACTTTGGGGAATGGCTGCTTGAGAACATCAAAGTGGCTCACGTCCCCCGAGTATAAAGCCAGTGACTGCTCTCGGCTTCAATGCAGCACCATCCACAGCAGCCAAGATCTGGAATCACCTGAGTGCCCGTCAACAGGGGATGAAGGGAATGTGGCCCGAACATTCACAGGAGCAATACTCCACCATACAACTGAGATCCCTGTCATCCGCGACAGGATGGATGGAGCTGGAGGACATTACGTTAAGCAAACGAGCCAAGCAAAGAAACGGAGCATTAAGCAGCAGCTGAGAGCAGATCTCATGGAGGCCAAGAGTAGGTGGTCAACAGGGCCCAGCAGAGTCCACTCATAAGCAGGATAGGCAGAGGCTCGTAACGGGCACAAACACACAGCCTAATGGGAGCACAAGACCTACTATTGATAAATCAGCAGGTGGATGGCAGTGGGTCATCTACTGTGTATTTCAAAACAGCTAGGAGAGAATAACTTGAACATTACCAGCATAAGGAAAATATTTAAAGTGAAAGACATCCCAAGTACACAGATTTCATCAATATAGGGATGAATCAAGATATCACATGCACTCTGAAAATATGTACACATATTATGTATCAACAAAAACAAAAACCAATGACAGAACCATTTGCGAAGCATGTGCAGGAGAAGAATGGGAAGCCTGACATGGTGTGGCTGTGTGTTCCCACCCAAATCTCATGCTGAACTCTAACCCTTTGTTGGAAGTGAGCCCTGGTGGGAGGTGACTGACTCATGGGGGTGGTTTCTAATGGTTTAGCACAATCCCCCTAGTGCTGTCCTCATGATAGTTCTGAGATCTGGTTGTTTGGAGGTGCATGGCACCTTCCCCTTCACTCTCTCTCCCCTTCCAGCCATGTGAAGACATGCCTGTCTCCCCTTCACCTTCCACTCTAAGTTTCCCCAGATGTAGAAACCTGTACAGCCCACAGAACTGTATGCCGATTGAACCTTTTTTTTCCTTATGACCCAGCCTCAGGTAGTTCTTTATAGCAGTGGAAGAACAGTACAGTCCTCAGGACCAGCAATGTTTTCCTTCTACCCAGCAGCCAACAAGGTCCCACACCCTAGCTGGTTTTCCAAAGCCTTTGCCAGAATGCTGAGGCTGTTTTGGGGATGCTAACTTTCCCCATCTCTGGCAAACCAGATGGGGCATCCTATTTGCCTCTTACCACCTTTCTCAGACAAACCCCACCTCTGAAACATCCTCCGCCAGGGACCTCCTTCAGCAGCAACAAAGCTGAGTATTCCTTGCAATTCCCTTCTTCTGAACAAGTAAACATCTTAAGCTTATTTTTCCATCTTCCCAGCTCATTGAAAAAAATATCTTATGCTTTCTATTTTCCTAACACACACACACGGAAGAGAAGTGCCGTCAGGGCAGGGGCTCTTGCTTTCCTGGATCTGAGCCTGGCCCTCAAACACTAGCCGAATTCATACTGACACGATATCCAGAAGCAGAAATGCAAATATCCCCACGACTTCAAATACCCTAAGGATCTAACAGGCCGAGTGGCCCATGTAACTATGGTTTGTGCTAGGCCATTCAACTGGTGTCCAAATCCCTGTCCAAGTGAGCTCTTTAATTTTGGGACTTTTCAGACAGCTGTTTGTTGTTGTTCTGTTTTGTTTTTATTAAAGGGATCTATTACAGTTACAATCAAGAATATCCCAGGCCAAGTGTGGTGGCTCATGCCTGTAATCCCAGCACTTTGGGAGGCCAAGGTGAGCGAATCAAATGAGGTCAGGAGTTCAAGACCAGCCTGGCAAACATGTTGAAACCCCATCTCTACGAATACAAAAATGAACCAGCCATGGTGTCAGGCACTTATAATCTCAGCTACTCAGAAGGCTGAGGCAGGAGAATGGCGTGAACCAGGAGGTGAGGCTGCAGTGAGCCAAGATCGCGCCACTGCATTCCAGCCTGGGCAACACAGCAAGACTATCTCAAAAAAGTAAAAATACACCAATACGCCCAGTTAGTTCTTCACCAATGTCAGATACATCAGTTTAAAGAAAAATAATATGAATGCATGTTTTTAAATTTCAGTGTTGAATTTAACCATATCTTTTAAGAAGATATGAAGATAGAAGTTCCCCAAGGATCGGGGGAGAAAAAAGCAGTTAAGAAAATGTTAAAACCTCAGGAGAAAAACAAGGATGGGGTAAGACCTCAAGGCAAAACTTTTTCTTTGCACTTTGATTTCAAAAGAACAGAGATGCCCAAAATATGAACTCTCCCATCTGCATTTTATATTCCTCTATGTCCTTTGAAAGACTGGAGATGGGATCCCAGGTTCCAAAGTGCCTGGTCACGGCTCACATCAGGCGACATCTTTCACAGCCGTTTACTCCCCTGACTGTGCCCAGAGAGCTCTGTGGCCCAATTTACACAAAAGGGTCCATCACTTCATCACTTTGAGCAGAGTCTCAACAAATGAGACAAATATTGACACTCCACAGAAGCAAGTATTCTCTTCCGAAAAATTAAGTGTCAGGTTCCCATAAGCCAGGCAGCTTGGTTACAGAAAGCACTGGCTGACTTGCTGGTTTAATGTTAAATGCATTTAAAATGTTAAGTGATCTGGCCCCCCTCCCAGTGGGTGTGTACGTTGAGCTGGTTGCAGTAGTGATGCACAGACCACGTGGTTTTGCTTCAAGCAGAGCACCCCACACCCAGGAAGAGGCCAAAGGATGGCATCGAGGTCTAGGACAGTTCTAAGGAGAGCTGCAGTCTGAATGCCTCGTCTGCAAATAGTCTCTCATTTCAGAGGAAATCACTGAACAGAGTTCGTAACATGTGAATTTTAAACATTCCTATTTCTAATTTCATCCTATTAGAACTTTTGAAGAACAGATGTGCATCTGCTCCAAGTCAATGAGAGGACACTCAAGACAGTCCCTCACAAGTCCTCGGCCTCCGCCTCTCACCTAGAGAACGTCAGCTCAAGCCAATCACAGCACAGTGTGATTTTCTATAATATGCACGCCTGCATCTGAGCTGAGATGTCAATGTCGGGAATGTGGCTGCCAGGCCCAGGAGGAACTGCAGCAGCTGTGGGGACATAAGCCCCTAAGGAATCCGATTTGGAGGGAACTCGAGGCAACTAAAACTAGTTCCACTGGTTTTTCTTAGCAAGGTTTGACCAGGCAAACTGTTATCACTGTTGCTAATTCATGGTAATTGGGATGGGGACTCAACAGTAAGTAATTAGAGCAATTCTAGAATTTGCTACTCAGTTACAATGGCACAGATTCCTGAGAATGGAAGAACTGTTGCCCAGGAATAGAGTTCAACAGTTCCTCCCCATGCCCCAGGAAACATGACATTTCCATGCACCCCTGCTTTGTTCCCCGGCCACCTGATCTCAGCCGTCTGATGGCATCACTCCCCAGAGCTGGAAACACCTGACCTCTTGTCACCCTCCCATCTGCCCTGCTTTCCTCCAGCCCGGGATATTCAGGGATGCCCACATACAGGACCAGGAAACCAGGGTTATCCTAAACCAGTGCCTGCATTCAAAGTCCTCCATGGCAGGACAATCACCAATGGCCAATACTCCCAGAACCTTCCACCTCAAAACGGGAGCACATCTGGATTCAAGCTGACAACGCTGCATTCTCTTTGCCATGTACACATGGAGGCATGTCAGGTTCCACCTAAAGGTATCAGGTTTCACACTGGTCAGGAGCCCAAGCCTAGTCACTCTGCATGATCTCAATTCACCATCCACAGAGAAGCCTACAGTTTTCCTCTGGTGCACGGTGTGGATGGTAGATGCATTTCCCCTGAAGACTCGGAGACGGGCTCCTGGCCAAGGAGGCCAGTTACCCCAGCCCCTGCAAGACCCAGACGTGCCCCTCTGCTGTCTGCACACAGTACCCAAGTCTAGCAGTGCTGACTCTGTGGTGGGATAGCTCTGGGCCTGCAGAGGACACGGGGCACAGGAACCGTGCAGCCTGGCTGTAGCCAGAGGCCTAAGGGATCCCCACGAGGCTCTCCAGCCAAGGTGCCCTCACCACAGGCAGAGCCATTCAAGAGAACTGCCTGCTGAACCGGAAACGTCCCAATCTGCTGAGCCAACACAGAAAGACAACAGCCACCTACAGCTGCTGAGCCCCGAAACGTGACCACTGGGCCTGAAGGGCTGAATCCGGAATTTAATCTGTGAAGTTCTTTTCAAATGTGTTTGGCTATGTTATCAAATCTTTATTCTAATTAAATTTAAAGGAGCCTCTGGCTATGGGCTCCCTTGTCCGGCATCACAGCTCCAGGGAGTAAGAATGGGAAGGAGAGGCCCAGAGCCTCTCTACATTCTCCGCCCTAATTCAACACGTCATCATAAGGAAAGGCACTCCAGCAGCAGAAGTGTGCATGGGAAGAGCTGGGTTGGCCCTGATACAAGCATGACCCCCATGGCATCACAGCTGCCTCAGCCAACAGGCAAGACAATATGCCCACCTGGACAGGTCACCGGATGTGACGATTTACCCCAAGCCCTAGTCCCACAGCAGCCAGAGACCACCCGCTGCTCGTCCCGGGTGAAACAGGCAGAGCTGTCCGAGCCCTCAAAAGCAGGAAGAATTAAGGAGGCAATTCCCACGATTCCCACGACACACATGACACTCCTCGGAGACAGACACAGGCTTCGCTGTGAAAGTGCAGAGGACGGTGCAGTCCCTAGGCGGGCTGCTTCTTCCAACGATCAGGGAAGAAACTAGATCCGTTTCCTTGTAGGAGAATTATTTGTACCGTGATTAGACAGAAGGTGGCTGATGTTATCAAATCATCAAGCACCGCACGGCTCTGTCTCCAAGGAGGGCCTGGAAACTTGCAGCCACCCGAGTAGGCACCGCAGTGTTAATGGAGACACGGGTGACTGAGGTCTGGCTTCCTCAGGGAAGCTAAATTTGAACTTTCATCACTGAGGAATCGGTCATTTACAGTCACTCACCCTCAAGGCAGAAGAGGGCTCAAGACACTGCACCAGACTTCAACACTCAGGGTTAGGGTCAAATTCACAGGTTTTACAAAATGTATTTACTAGGGATGCCAGAAGAGAAGTAGTTTCACCCCCCTCCCCCCAGGGTTTGCTTAGCCCCTTCACCAGTGGATCTCACCAACGGATGACACATCCACGCCTCGTCCATGGCAGCACAGAAAACCACTCGGAAGACAGCCACTCCCACCAAGCTTCCTGGCTTTGGTGTTTAAAATCTCCATCGTTTAAAATCTGTATCTCATACGTGAGATTACACTCCTCTCAACAACAGACATTGCGACTGTCATTTCACCCAAAAGGGCTTCAGGAAATGACACGTGGCACAGACGCCAGAGGTCGCCGGCCGCCTTACTCTAGCCTAATTCCTTTGTGCCTGTATGGAGGCTTCACAGATACAGCCCGGTCACATTAATGACCATATGAGAAGCTCAGGGCATAGATGAACTCAGTGCTGAATATTTCTGTTTATCGCCCTTTTGTTTTATCCAGAAGACAGCTGAGAAAGGTTGGGGCAGATCATCTCCTCGAGTGTAATGACTCCAGCCACTTCTCTTCACCCCAGGTCACCCCTCAGTCACACGCTTTTGAGAAACCAAAGCAATTCTGTTCCCTTCACTCTGGGTTCCAAGCACTGAATTCCTCCGTTTTATCAATTACATTATCAAGCAGCCGTTTGTAATCTGGACTGCAATCTGATACAAAATTTAAAGCTAATTTAGGTTGCGGTAATATCTCCTATTTACGTTATAGACAAGGCATGAATGAAAACCTTATTCTGTTCATAGGACCAATTTGGTAAACAAATCAATTATTCAAGCGATGATTGTCTACAGTTAGATGCAAATTACTTTGCTCATAAAAGATATTCCAGTAGGAATTTTTAAATCCATGGTCTGTATTTCCCGAGCGTGTCTCTGCACCTTCCCCGAGTGCACAGCAGGACTTCCCAGGGCATCCCATCAGCAGACCCACTGAAGAGAATAAGCCCACAGCCCCCAGCCCAGGAATCAAGTCCGAGCCCCAGCAGCCCCTCGTCCAGCCGGGGCTTCCTCACCAGCACAGCACCCAGAGGTTGTCCAGGTTTAATGCCATGTGTGCGTGGAAAGTAGAGTGCTGGAAAGACCACAGCTGACATTCTACAAATGCAAATTCCCTCTTGGAACAGCCCAGCAACCCTCTGTGCCTTCCCCAAAGTACCCATGCCAGGCAGGCGTAGAGAGTCTAATGGGGTACCTAGGAATCAGCATTTAACACGATTCTGATGAATAAAAAACTTGAGAGGCCAATCAGCGAGAGGCTGCCGTGGCCTCCACTCATTTGCAGGCTCTGAAGAGACACAGATTCAGGTAACAGGCCGGACAGGACAGGACAAGGATGGGGAAGTGGAGGGCAAATTCCATGGACCACCAACCACCCCGTCATCCCCACTGAGACTCCGTGATTTAAGGAGAGGCAAAGCCAGGGAGAAAAGATGCCCGCATCACTCGAGGGACTGAGATTTCACCTAAAGTGCACAGCATATGGCTGAGGGCCAAGGCTGGGCAAGCCGAGAGCACAGAACGGGGTTCACAGGCCCAGAGGTGCCACCCACACCCCGCACAGACCTCCCAAGCACTGCCTGTGTCTCCTGCCTGGTTTATTTCCTTCCCCCATTCTACTGTGTTGGTTTCTCAACCGCCCCCCACCACCACACACCCCTCTCTACAAGCTTGGTGAACTGAAAAGAGCAGGGGGGGTTAAGATCTGGGCTCTCGGGCCAACGTCCTGCCTGAGACATTAGTTCCAACCCACCCAGCTGTGATGTAAGCCCCTGAGATTTCTCAAATGTGAGAAAGGAAGGTGACTGAACCCAGTTCCCAGGACGGCTGTGGAGACTGAGATCACATATAGCCACACCTCAGCGTCCAGCACACGTGGGACCCCGGCCGTGTTGCCCCTCATGGGAATCCCTCTACGCCCCCTCTGCTACCAGAGCCAACTCCCAGCAGTAGCTGTGGAGGGTGCATCCTCTATTCCGACTCCACTCACCTCCCATCGCTCCCCGCAGTGACCTGCCACACAGCGGCCAACAGCAAATCCGGCCCCATTGGATAACCAAACACACCCCCCACCCCCACTTTGGGGCGTCTTCCACTTGCATTTCCGAAGCAGAGCGAGAAACCGCCCTCAAGGGCGCTCACCTGTTCCTTATTGCACGTAATTACCTGCCACGCAGGGCCACCAGCAAACCCAGCTCCACCATCCAGGTTCTGGTGGGTAACTGCCTCCCTCTCCCGCTTCCTCCTGGGGTGTCTGGGAGGCTCAGAAACTGCCCTCCAAGGGCACTCATCTGTTCCTTATTGCACTAATACCTCCTTTACAGAAATCCACTTTGACTTCCAGCACTGCAGGTGTGACACTTTAGGAATCTTATTTGTAAGCTCCAAGAGCTTGAGGTCACGTACACGTCACCAGCATCCCAGAGACCCAGCACTGTCCCACTGTATTTACGATTCCAAAATACTCCTTCAAAATGCTACTGGCATTTGATTTGCGCATAAAATGCTAAAAATCTTCAAGTGAAACCAATATCTTCAACAGTTTGATTCAATCATAACATGCGAGTTATACATCTGCCAAGTTATAAAGCCTCATGCATTTATAACATCTTATGTATGGTCAAATGGTTCATTAACATAAATTACGAGAATCTCTAAGAAATGGGGTTTTTTCTGGCATTAGATGACCAAAGGAAAACTGGGTTCTGGCGGGCTTGCGGGCCTGTAAAGGCAGACATATCTGCTGACACAACCAAGCTCCTTCCCACTGACGTGGCCTCAACCCAGGCCCCTCGCCCGGATGCCTGCAGGCCCCTGGAGGAGCAAGCTGACCTGCCCACATTTCTCAAATGCACAGCTGTTGTTCACACTGCAGATGGAGCTCAAAGCACGAGCAGGCCACCACACAAAATACCACACAGCGTCCACGCCAGGTGACGGTGGTTTTCACTCCATCCCAAAGCCCCATGTATGAGTTTACAGCCATGACTACTAAACGGATTTTTAGACTCTCAAGACATACTTTGTTTGCTTTTATGCAACAAAGTTAAAAGACTATCACTCAGATATAGGCTCTGAAACTGTGGCATCATCATTTGGGAACAGAGCCTCTGCCAGATCAGGATAAGTACTTGGGACAACACCCCGTGACCTCAGTCCACACAAACCCATCCAGACCAGAGGCCTCCCGCACAGCTCTGTAATTTCTGTGGATTTCTGTAAATGAGGTATTAGTGCAATAAGGAACAGATGAGTGCTCTTGGAGGGCAGTTTCTAAGCCTCCCAGTCACACGGCCACATTCAGGCTGAAGCCACTCCACCTCCAGAAACACTGTCCGTCGCCGAGGTGTGCCTGGCTTCTCCCTTTTTCCAGAACTTAACAAAACCTGAAAGGACAGATCTGTGTAGAAAAACACAAACTACTTGCGATTCCTCTGCCCAGTTCAGGCTGTAGGAAGCTCGTTTCAGCCCTTACCGTGTTCTGACCTTGGTTCCCATAAGAAATAAAGTCAGAATTCTAGTCCCTGTCTCCTGGGCAGTGTGGCAGGCATACATACCTTCAGTTACATGAGGAAAGGCGTGGCGAGCCCCCTTCCTTCAGTAAAACTGCACAGTTCCCAGAACCCTGACGTCATCCCCCTCACGCCACTGTGAACACCTGGACACAGCACATTTCAATGCGTGCACCTTCGTGGGCTGGTTTTCTATTTCTCCACTAAATCACCCCAAATTTAGCGTCCTAAACACTGACTTATTTTCTCCCATTTCTGAAAGCTGGAGTCCAAAACAGGTCCCACCAGCTAACGTCGAGGTGTCCGCAGGGCTGACTCTGGGGAAGCGACTGTCTCCTTGCCTCCCGCAGCCTCTAGAGGCTTCCGCATCCCCTGGTCCATATGGCACCTACTGTCTTCAGGACCCACAGCGGCCCTGATGGCCCCTCAACAGGAAGACGCAGAACGTCAGGAGCCCGGGCTCCAGTGCTAGGGCCAAGCCTCACCACCCTCCCAGCTCCTCACACACTCCCGTGCGAGCTAATATAGATTCCACTTTAACTAGTGTCACCTGTGTAAGGGGTAAGTGCCCAGCTGTGAACTGGTTAACCTCGCTCACACAGACCCCGGAAATAAACTCACAGGCCATGGACCACTCCACAAGCAATGAGTGACCACCTGCACCCACCAGAGGTTGCGTTCCCGGTACTATAAGTAGCCCAGGTGGACAGGCCACGCCCCGTGCAACTCCATCACAAGAATAACGGCTGCACGTGGCTAGTGCACAGGTGGCCACCCCTCGGCCCAGCTGGCCACGCCTAGCACATCACCGCCGTGACGTCCAATCAGACTCAGCTGCTGGCACAGTCCAGGTATCCGCCCCCAAGAACATTCTGGATCACAATTCACAGTACTGATTGCGATCAGGGCCACACGTGGCTGAATGTATTTACAGGAGGACGCCACAGCCGATCTGGCTGGACTGAGAACATTTCCCACTGTACATTCTTACAACACCATTTTATTTGCACTTTATTAAACTTTTATGGCTTTTTTCTGCCTATCTACTTTATGGAAGTGTTTCTTGTTCTTATGACTGCAGTGATACTTTAAGCTACAACTATTAATGTGTAAAATTAGTTTGGAAGTCGCCTTATCATTAAACATTTCACAAGCAAGCAGTCAGAGGCACCTAACCCGGAGGCCTCTTTTCTTCTCTGAGCCAAACCTACATTGGACTCAAAGAAAATGGCACACGGAGAGGGGCTGGATCTCTAGCGCCCATTCCTAGGGGGCCTCCTGGGGAGCAGATATGGAGGGAGAAGCCCTGGGCTATGGCACCGTCTTACTAAAGAAAAGTCCATTTGGGCAAATGTAAGTGCCAGACTTAAGAGATTAAGCAAACCATGAAAAGAAACCACTAACCACAGCTTCTCCAAAACGAACTAAACTCCCTTTAGTTTGAATTGGAAAAGCAGAAGTGATGATCAGGATACAAAAAAAATGACAAAGTATCTGAAACAGGAGAATAATCAAGGGTCTCTATCTCTTCCTGTGTGAGTGGGAGCCTCGCATCTAAGGTGGATTTAGAAGGTTACTACTTTGGACTGAAAGTTATCCCCAACCCCAGTTTGTAAGCAAGTGGAGCAGAACTCTTCAATTATTTCAAGGTTTAGCGGTAAAGCTCTGCAACTGTCACAACCATTTTAATTGGTGTGAATTTTAAAGTGACTCAATCTGTTAGCTGGAGTATCTAACGGCTTAACCACGGGGTCATGTTGGAAAATTATTCCAATTGCTTTTGTTTTCTCTACTGAAGATGCATCTGAATGTTCTTGTAGTTTGCAGTTGGCTGGTTCTGATGTTTGGTCTGAGGAGGCCCAAGTAACCGGAGAGGAAGAATCTGAAACCTCAAGACACTCTAGTGCTGTCTGGGGAGATGGAGACCCCAACCCGAGAGCCACTGACGGACTCAGCACGGGCGCAGGGGCGCCAGAAGCATTGGGCCACGTATTTGCCGCTTACAAAACAACATAAGCACACCCCCCCAGGTGTGTACACATGCCCTGTACACGCTAATGTCTGTCTATGCTACCACCAGCACACACCCCCAGGTGTGTACACTTCCTCTGTACACGCTCACGTCTGTCCATGCCAACAGCACACACCCCCGAGGTGTGCACACACACTCTGTACACATCTGTCCCTGCCAATGCCAGCACACATGCCCAGGTGTGCACACACGCTCTGTACACACTCACATCCCTCCCTGCCAATATGAGCACACACCCCCAGGGGTGCACACACACTCTGCACATACTCACGTCTGTCCCTGCAGCCTGAGTCAGTCACAGAGAGGCAGAGGAGGAGTAGGAAGGACGTAATGGGCACTGAGATTCTGGGCCGGTTCCCCTCCCTACCTCGGGAGAGACCCCTCATGTGATCCTGCTGTCACTCACCGTTCCGCCTCCATCCTCCATCCTCCCACCGGGATCAGGAGGACGCCCACTGCACAGAGCTGTGATGAGGATGAACAGAAGATTGCAAGAGCTCACGCCAAGGTGCTGAGCACAGGGCCTATGGAGTGCTTCTTTCTGCTGTGGCTGACATCAACAAACAAGAGGCTGACATTCCGCAGAGAATGTCACTCGCTGAGAAACTGAAACGTGTGACCTAGGAGCCTGTGAAGGTCTAAGAACAAACCAACAAACCTGCAGGGGCCTTTGAAAACTGTATGCTGAGAATAGATAGGGCTCAAGGACAGTATCTCCAATTGAACTTTTAATGAACTCCCGTAGGCGCCAAGAAGGCGGGCAGATAAGAAAGAGCATAGAAACAAAGAACTGAGTAGAAGGTTACATCTGGGAAAAGAAAGTTTGTTTTGCATTGCATTCTTTCTGCTGAGGTGGGGTTTATGGAGTATAAATAAAGTGAGGCGGAGGCTCTGAGCGCGGCCGCCATGTTCTCTGTGTGTCTTTGTCTTTTGTGTGTTCTTTCATTCTCCACCACCCCCGGCACGGACCCCAACAAGTGGCGCAGCGAGCAGGGTCAGCACGGGTGAGTAGGGGAGAACAAGAAGGGGAACCCCCTAGGGGCGGGTAAGGCCCAGATATTGTTAAGGGGAACCTTCTTAAGCTTTCATTATGGGGAATTCCATCTCTCTGGCCTCAGAATATTTACGGCTGTTTCAAGGACTATTGCTGTCTATAGGAGTAGAAGTGAAAGAAAAAGACTTTGAAGTGATTGTTTGCCCATGTAGAACAACATTGTTACTGGTTTCAGTATCAGACTAAAGTGCAGCTGAATCGCAGAGAATGGTTACAGGTAGTAAAAACTCTGCTTAGAGCTCTCCAGTTAGGGGATATTATGCCTTTAAAATTGTGGACCTTGTGTGACTCTATCACTCAGACATTAGAGCTACTTGAGACTGATTCAGAGTGTGGTAATGTAGCCACAGGAGGAAAGGTATCTGAGGATTTGGGAAAAATAAAATAAAATAAATCTGAAATGGAGCCCATTTGTGCCAGGATAACAGAGGATGGTGGGGGTAGCAAAAGGGGGAGAAGAGAAAAAGCCAGCTCTTCCTTTTTCTAAGGGAAATTCTGACATGCAGTGTATTATGGAAATGCTTCAACAAATATTACAGATACATTCTTCTAATTCACCTTTGTGAGCTTTCCCTGTTTCTTTTCCTTCTGCCCTGTTAAAAGAGGATTTTCCAGTGCCTCCAACCCCCCGGCTTCCTTATCTTTACCTTTGTTTGGCAAAGTTGAAGCCCTATTCACATCAGACATACTTTCAATTTATACTAAACACCTGTTTAATATGTCAAAACCAGTGTATATGTATATCTTGTTGTTTGTTAAAATATTATGAGTATTTCAATAGTTAATAAATAAGCACATTAATATTAACTATTAATATTAATATAGTATTAATAACCCCAGCTAGGGAATTGTTATGTTATAGGGGTGCATAGGTTCCACCAATTTACACTCCAAACAGAAGTTGAGTATTCGAGCTGCTTAACACATTAACTACCTCTTGATATTTTCTGTGTTTTTAAATTTTAACCATTGTATTGTGTATGTAATGATTCTCAATTTGGTATTAATATACATATTTCCTAGTGAGTAATGATGTTAGACATATAGGTTTATTGTCATTTCCTTGTTCTGCTACTTTTGGTTGGGTTATTTGCCTTTTCTTATTAATATGTTGAGATTCTTTATATTTGGGGATATGAGTATTATTATATATTATATATACTTTTAATTAAAAAAAAATTTAAGGAGCTGGATCTGTTTCCAATTATTTGTGCTTCTTTTGCTCCTAATGCTCAGTTTTCAAATGGTGGCAATAATGTCCAATTTAATGCCTTACAAATTAAATTTTTAAAAAGAAATGAAAGCTGCCATTTCTAACTATGGACCTCAATCTCCTTTTATCCTTGGTCTTCTTGATATTTTTCATCAGAAAATTTGATAATTCCTATAGACTGGAAGACTTTGGGGAAGGCTTTTCTTGATCGTTCTCAGTGGTTACAATTGCACAACTGGTAAATGAACAAGGCACATGTACAGGCTAGGAAAAATATTATGTGTGATCCCCCTGGACCCGCTGAGGAACAACTCACAGGCACGGGCCAATATGCTACTCTTAATGCTCAGGCTGGTCTAGATGATGTTGCCCTTACTCAAATCAAGACTTTGTTTTTAAGGGCCTGAAATAAGGTAGAGATAACAGGAAAATGTTCCCTTTCCTCTGTGAAGATTTTACAGGGCACAAATGAACTATATCCAGATTTTGTAGCCCGTCTCCAGGATGCTGTCTTCAAAATTGTGGGTGCTGGCCTTGCTTCAAAAATTTTGTTACAAACATTGTCTTTTAAAAATGCTTATGCTGACTGTTAAAAATTGTTAAAATCGTTAAAGGCCAATGGGGCCAATTTAGATAAATATATTAAAACTTGTGTTAGTGTTGGAGGGGCTATTTATAATGCTCAATTATTTGCTGGAGCTTTGTCTAAAGCCTTAAAAGGAAATAACAAACAAGGTGTTTGCTTTCAGTGTGGTAAACCTAGACATTTCAAAAAAGAATGTCATAAAAATTGAACACTTTTATCCCTCAAGGCAGAAAGCTGCCTTCAGAGGTGTACAAATATTGGGGTAAAGGTCGACATTGGACAAATAAATGTCGTTCCAAAACTGATAAAAGTGGAAATTTACTCTCTCCTCTCCTGGGAAACGGGAGTCGGGGCCCACAGGCTTGGGGCCCCAACAATTACAATACAAGTCTACTACAATATTCAGTGAGCAATGGCCTACAACATTAAGTAATAAATTTAAGTCCTCCTTAAGGATCCCACACCTTACCCCAGTTTCTCAGCTTTATGCGGCAACTAAGCAGAGCGCTGCTGCTGACTTAGCTATTACTCAGCCTTATACTTTGTCTCCTAATAGAGGAGTATATAAATTAGCTATTAGAGTGTGTGGCCCTTTGCCAAAAGGACGTGATATTACTAATAAAATTTTTATTTTGGTACAAGTTTCACAATTTATACGCCTAGAGGCAGGGGAACGTATTCTCAATAGAGAGGGTTTCGTAGCACAGAAAAAACTGTTTTTTGGGAAACTTTAGTTTCTAATCAAAAGCCCTTATGTTCATTGCACATTAATGGGATAGTTTTAAAAGAGTTAATTGATACGGGGGTGAATATGTCTATTATTTGTTTAAATTAGCGGCCTATACAATGGGAAAAAAGACAAATTTCAGTTATACTCACTGGCTTGGGTGCTGCTTCTGTGATTTATCAAGACGTAGAACCTTTAACCTGTGTCGGTCCTAAAGGTCAACAAGGTCAAGTGTTTTTTTTTATTTTTATATTGTTCCTATCAATATTAATTTTTGGGAACAAGATCTTTCACAACAATTTGCTGCTTTTTTAAACATTCCTCATATTTCCACAGCTGCCAAAAATATGATGTTCAAAATGGGCTACAATCCTTTAAACTCATAGCCACCACTCCTATTTAGGTGAAACAGTGACCATTATTTAAAGAAATACTTAGGACTCTAAAAGAGTAAGTCAAAAAACAAATGGCCGAGAGGAATATAAAGCCACGTATTTCTGCATGGAATTCCCGTCTTTGTCTTGTCTTAAAACTATAAATGTTTACATTAAACCTAGGGAAAGTTTACAGCCTGGTCTTCCTAATCCTGCCCTTATCCCACAAAGTTAAAACCAGAGAAAAGCAGCAAGATGCTTTTGTATCATTACAAACTCAGCTTTCTTTCTACTCACTTAATATTGACACAGAAAAAATTTAACTGGATTTTCTTATTCAATATTTAGGTTATACCTTGGGGGCACAAAATATTCGACCCCAAAAATTTCAAATTCGACGTGATCATTTAAAAACATTAAATGATTTTCAAAAGCTTCTAGGAGACATTAATTGGATGCGTCCTGTTTTAGGAATACCAACATATCAGTTATAACATCTTTTTTCTATTCTAGAAGGAGACAGTCACTTGGACAACTCACGCCATTTAACTCCTTTGGCTTTACAGGAACTCCAGCTTGTTAAAGAGCAACTTCAAAAGGCCCTTCCTTTTGTTTATTTCATACTTTACCTTCTCCCACAGGAATGATTCATCAAACTAGTCGACCACTAAAATGGATCTTTTTGTCCAATAAAATATCTAAATGCTTGGCTACTTATATCGATCGTTTAGCTGAACTGATCATCAAAGGACGGCATCCCTGTTGACAACTTTGGGGAGGAGATCCTTCCTTAATTATCTCTCAATTCACTCATAGTCAGATCACTTATCTTCTTGCAACTTCTGATTCTTGGCAAGAAGCTTCATCAATCTTGAGTTACAGTTTATCCTTATCCCTCGGTGCAATAGGGAGAATTGTTTGCTATTCTCATGGTCTTACTTGATTTCCCTACTACTGGTTGTAACATTGTTAGTGATTCTCAATACGCCGTTTATGTTACTTCTTATATTTCTCAGGCCACTTTACCTCTTTGTGCTACTTCTTCTCTTCAGAAATTCTTTTCTTTGTTATCCTTTACTTTGAGCCAACGTCGAGCTCCTTTATTCATCACTCATCTTCGTTCTCATTCTCAACTTTCTGGACCATTAGTTCATGGTAATACTCAGATTGATTTGCTTTTAATCGGCCACCTACATGCTGCAGAACAAAAATATACTCTACATCACACTAATAGTTCTGGCCTTCAACTATGGTTTCATTTAACTCATAAACAAGCTCGTTCTCTTATTCGAGCTTGTCCTTCCTGTGCTCCTTTGAGCATTCCATCCTTCCATCCTGGGGTTAATCCACGAGATGTCCCTTCTTTTGGATGATTAAAATGTTCATCATACCATTGATACCTTTTCTCATTTCTGTTATTACTCATCTCTTAGTTTGTTTCGCCATCATGGGCATTCCTCTTATACTTAAAACTGATAATGCCCCTGCTTACGTCTCTCATAAATTACAAGTTTTCTTACAGCAATACAATATTCAACATATCACCGGTATCCCGGGCAACAGTCAAGGTCAAGCCATCATTGAGCGTGCAAATTTAACTTTAAAAACTTAACTATTAAAACTAAACAAAAAGGGGGAAATGAGCCCCCCAGAAACCAAATTTTGAAACCAGATTTTGAAGGTTCTTTTTACCTTAATTTTTTTGAATCAATGGAGACAATTGCAAGATTCCGCTGCCGTAACCCATCTTTCCTCACCTCCCTTGGTGATAGTCCCCGCTGACAGTTTAAAGGTTTGGTATCCTAATGAAGAAGGTAAGTATGTTCAAGGGCAAGCTCTAAAACAGGGACGGGGCTATGCTCTTGTCCTTACAGGGAGCGGACCTGAGTGGTTTCCTACAAGATGATTGAAACCCTGTTGAAAAGAAAACTGGATTCAGCATGCATTTCTTCCTTTGTTGGATGTGCCTCGGCGGGGGACTTATTTCTCTTAGTGAGGCTTTGTATGAATATTGGACTTATATTCCCTTTCCACCCTTGTATCAGGGAGTCGCCTGGGGAGAGGCGGAAATTAAGGTTTTCACCAATGACACTACTTGGATGCCGTCTCCCTATATAGACAAAGACAATATAGAACGGGAAACGGGAATTATAAACAACACATATCAATTTGGAGTGGAAGGAGTTCCAATATGTATGGGAAATAGTTCTCATTGTCTCCGAAGATCGCATGAAGCCTGGGCTGTTGGTTATAATCATAGTCATGTGGCTGCTAATACTGTTATTATTGTAACTAGAAGTTTTTAATATAATCATACTGTATATAGTAATGAAACTATTCCTAGTTCTTTACTTTTTTGTCCTATTCTAGGGGTTTCTCCTAATATTGAGGTGCTTGAGTGACAACAATGTCGGGGAACTAAACCCCGGATTTTATTAGAATACAATGGGATGCAAATAACTGATTGAAGTGTGCACGGTGATTTTCAAACAAAATTTAGTCACATACCTTTGAAATGACACTGGGTAAATAAAAGTATTGCTGCTAACAGTAATGAAACCTTGGTATGGCATGAAGGAGGCCTGAAGTACAGAGTTATTTTTGGAAGTTGTTAGCTGCAGGCGATGCCATTAGCACTTTTGTGGGGAATATGCCCCTTAATCTTTCTAACCCGAATAACTCCTTTCATATTCAGTTATACTGAAATACCTCCTGATATATTATTGCTTGTGTCCGTAAGCCCTATCTATTATTAGCAGGGAATTTGACATGGGATAATGATACGGGGATTGTTAATTGTACAGATACGTGTACAATTTTGTCTTGCCTCAATCATTCCTGGTGGCACAACTTTACTGAGGATATTTATATCCTCAGGGATCGTAAGGAAATTTGGCTACCTGTTAACCTTACATGACCGTGGGGGGCATCACCTCTTGAGACTTATATTTGGACTTCTCTCCAGCGAACCCTCCATGTCCTTGGACTTATAATTGCCTCGGTGATGAGCCTTGTCGCCATTGTCTCCACTGCGGCCATAGCAGGGCTCGCTCTTCATCAAAGCATACAAAATGCTGAATTTGTGCAGCAATGGCATGAACAATCTCACTGGTTATGGCTTCAACAACGAAACATTGATTCTCAACTTGCTGAAAGATTGGACAACATGGAACAAGCCTTGACATGGCTTGGAGATCAGCTCACTGTCCTCAGTACTCGGATAACATTACAATGTGATTGGAACTCCACTCAATTTTGTGTAACGCCTGTGCTTTTTAACATCTCTCAAAATTGGACCGTAATCCAAAAATTATTAATAGGCCATAAAAATATTAGTTTGGACATCCAAGAGCTCACTCAGAACATTTCCGAAGCATTTCAACAACAATTACATGTGTTGTCCAGAACTGTAACCCTTCAGGAGCTGGGTCAGTGCCTTGCTGCCTTTAACCCATGGACCCAGAAGAAGACATGGATTTCTACAATCTCTGGAAGTATGTTGCTTTGGGCACTTGGATTGGGTCTACTTCTTTTAGTGATTGATGCTCCCTCCGTCGCCTCCAAAAACAAAAGAAAACACAAGAACAATATGGGCTACCTTTTTAGGATTGAGGCAAAACAAAAAAAAAAGGGGGGAAATGCAGGGGCCTTTGAAAACAGTATGCTGAGAATAGATAGGGCTCAAGGACAGTATCTCCAATTGAACTTTTAATGAACTCCCGTAGGCGCCAAGAAGGCGGGCAGATAAGGAAGAGCATAGAAACAAAGAACTGAGTAGAAGGTTACATCTGGGAAAAGAAAGTTTGTTTTGCATTGCATTCTTTCTGCTGAGGTGGGGTTTATGGAGTATAAATAAAGTGAGGCGGAGGCTCTGAGCGCGGCCGCCATGTTCTCTGTGTGTCTTTGTCTTTTGTGTGTTCTTTCATTCTCCACCACCCCCCCCACACGGACCCCAATAAAACCAAACGGTTTTGTTTTTTCGTTTTTCTCATGCTGTACTTTGAGTATCATTTAGTTTAATTTCAAAGTAAGTCCAATAAATACACAAAATCACAGGACTGAGCATGGAGCATTGTTTCACTTCATGTCCTCCAGCCTTTAGGGCACATTAAGGAAAGACATGATTCCAGGACTCCCATTAGAAAGGCTGCCCTGAGGCAGCTGCTGGGGCAGCCAAATTGCAGCTGTTGATGCTGCCCCCAAGCTGCTTGGATGAAGCACAAGATTCCGGAGGTCTCTTCTCTTCTGCCCTTCACCCAGGAGAGAAGGTGGAGGGAGAATGGTGAGAGAAAACAGGAAGAAGGAGGGGGGAAGGAGGGAAAGAGGAGGGGGGAGAGAGGGAGAGAGGAGGGCGAGGGAGGGAGAGAGGAGGCAGGAGGGAGGGAGAGGAAAGGAGAGAGGGAGAGGAGAGGGGGGAGGGAGGGAGAGGAGAGGGGGGAGGGAGGGAGAGAGGAGGAGGGAGGGAAGGAGAGAGGAAGGTGGAGGGAGGGAGGAGGGGCATGTTCCATCCACCAAGGCAGCTGCACTGCAGAGAGAATGGAGGGTGTGTTGCCTCTCAGGACAGCAAGTTCACGCTGTTTATAATTGTTAGCATAAACAATGACCCGCTGAGGACAGGGCTGTAATTGGAGTTGACAACGTTTTATTTTCATAGTTGATATTGGGGACCTGGACCTAAAGCACCGTGCCTTGCCCTTTCGCCAGAGGGGCCAATGCCTCTCTATACTTGACTCTATTTTAACTAAATACCCGATATTGACTAGGAATTATGACGTGTAGGATACCCCTTACCACAGTAACGTCAACCTCACGTTCTAAACGCAGGCACCAGTGTGAACTCAGACTCCACGGCCAGCATCGTAACTGGAGACCACATGGGCAATGCTGTGAACTCAGACCCCACAGCCCACACCATAACTGGAGACCACACAGGCACCAGTGTGAACTCAGACCCAACAGCACCTGCCTGGGCTGCTCCAGCCACCAGCAGAACCTGTTGTGCAGCTGAACTGGAAGCTGATTCTGGAAAGAACTGAGAAGCATGAGGACGAGATCCTTCTACCTCAACAGGGATCAATTTTTTAACGATTTCTTTCTGTCAGAAAACTGTTAATAAAATACTTTGTTCTAAAATGACCAGGATTTCAGCAGCCTCTACATTCCTTCATGTCAATCAAAGCTTAGGCACGTGGGTTACTTCACTGTTCATGACACCTTTTTCAAATAAACCCCGGGGCCACCTGTGTACCCAAGAGCCTGGGCACTGAGCATTCAGAGAAAACGTCCAGGGTGAGAGTGTTCACGTCCCAGCGGTGCAGTAGAGCGCATGGGGGGAGTTTAAGCCACAAGTGGCCACACCTCCCCTGCCTCTGGCCAGTGCCCACAGCTCACACACACACTCCTTCCTCAGCCCATCCTGGGCCACGGGGCCCTCGCGTAACCAAGGTCACTGCAGCACCTCCAGGAACAAACTGGTTACAGGTGGACTGCTCTCTAAGCAAGGTACGCTAGATTAAGAAAACTGACTAAAAACAGTAGGAAGAAAAACTCACTCCACCCATTGAGGCAAGAGAAATGCACACAGCCTCTGAAATCACTGCAGAGGAGTTTTCCTGGGTTAGGTGCGCGGTGGGGTGACCCTACCCCATAGCGGGGCAATAGCACATGGTGGGAACCAAGGAACATCTCCGAATAAATGTAGGAAAATGCACTCAACTCCCAAACAGAGAGAGAAACTGCTTTTTTCCTTAAAAGCTTCTGTCTTTTATTCTCAGAAAGACTCTCTTTGGTGTCTTGACTGCTGACAGGACAAGCCTGTCATCCCCAGAAAGCCGCCCTGGACAGTCTCCAGATCCTACAGCCCTCAGGTCCACCTTGCCTACTGATGATCCCACATTACAAAACCTAATCATCAGAAAAAGCTTCCCAGTCCGCAGCTCACAAGTGACATTTTATTCAGGGAAACGCTAATGAAAACCTGGGGCTCTGCGTAAACGCTGTCCCCTAGGTACTGAGGCTCCACACAGATGGCACACAGGGAGACAGGCCTCACCCCTTCCTGGTGCCCCATGTCTCTCTTGACATTTTATTAGCTGAGTTTTGTGGCGGTTTGTTACTTTTAACCTGCCTGTCCAAGACAGCTGCACTAAACTACTTGTCCAGTGCAGATCCACTCATAATGACCATCAGCTCAGAGTTGGAAGTAGCACTGGAGAACTAGGTGGTTTCAGGGCACTATGCTTCCCTGCCCTCTTTTCCAGGGGTGCCAAGTAAGTTTCTGCCATGGCTGATGATGTCAATACTACGCTAACATTAGTTCAACGGCAGGCCACCAATTAATACTTAATGAACAATCTCCTTAAAAGCGAAACCCCATCTCTACCAAAAACACAAAAAAGTAGCTGGGCATAGTGGTGAGCGCCTATAATCTCAGCTACTGGGGGACTGAGGCAGGAGAATTGTTTGAACCCAGGAGATAGAGATTGCAGTGAGCTGAGATTGCACCATTGCACTCCAGCCTGCGCAACAAGAGTGAGACTCCATCAAAAAAAAAAAAGAAAGGAAAGAAAGAAGGAAAGAAAGAAAGAAAGAAAGAAAGAAAGAAAGAAAGAAAGAAAGAAAGAAAGAAAGAAAGAAAGGAAGGAAGGAAGGGAGAAGAGAAGAGAAAAGAAAAAAAGAAAAGAGAGAAAGAAAGAAAGAAAGAAAGAAAGAAAGAAAGAAAGAAAGAAAGAAAGAAAGAAAGGATTCTCACGACACTGTCAACATCTTCAGTTCTTCCCGAAGGTAGCATAAAATTGTCACACACAACGTAAACTCAATCAGATCAACGTTCTTTCCTCACCGATCCATACCTAAATCCTTATTTCAAACTGGCCCCAGTTTTTCAGAATTTAAGAAGACTGAGAGGAATAACCACGAACAAGCAAGGTTTACGCAGACGTCAGTCTTCCCAACTCTCGCTCAGGAGCTCACCCCAAACTCCTCCTGTGGAATCAGCCTGGATAACAGTCCCTGGTGGCCTCACGAGAGCAGAGGCTCCCACGAACCCACGACAGACCCCACCATTCAGCCCCAGGCAGAGGAGGGAGGCGGACGGTCACGAAAGCCGGAAAAGCAGGGAACTGTGACTTGTCTGACTTAATGTAGGCGATTGGGCTAAAAAACAAGGCACATCCACCAGTCAATGGGGTGAGCTCCCAGCTGTCTGTGCAGAGGCTGTAGATATGAAGGAACTCACTTCCCTGCACACTGAAGTCCATCAACGTCTCCACATCGACCGCACCTGGGCTCTGCTCACCCCTCACAGACTAGGATGAGAGTGGCCGCGTCTGGATAGAAGGTCAAGGACGGATGGACAGACATCCTGGACAGACACTGTACAGAGACCAGGGGCTGGGCAGGGGGAAGCGGCACAGCCTTGGGGCCAGCAGGGGCGAGGCCGGGAAGCCTCGGTGAAGGCCTGCATCTCCTCATCCAACAGAAGCAGGAGCGGCCACGCAGTGTGGGCTGCAGCTGTCGTGAAGTGGCCAGTGGGACATAGCAGGAGGCCGTGCCCAGCCTTACCCCCAGCCCAGGAGGAGGGGCCCAGCTGTGGGCACTGCCCCGGGAGCCGGCATCCTGAGCCCCCAGAGAAGGCGGGAAATTGCCCCTGGGCACTGGGCGCTCAGGCTGGAGGTGGTGAGACCTCGAGGCCCTGCAGTCGGGGAGGCGAGGGCAGAGGTGGCCAGACTGCAGCTCAGTGAAGGGCTTTGTCAGGAAAGGCCCCCAGAGGCTGCCTCACCAGCCCGGGGGAGGTTACTTCCAGCCCAGAGGCTCAACAGGGCCCTTGGTGGTGACGCTTAACCTTGTCCTCTGACAGAGGACCATCGAGACAGGGTCACTCAAACCTCTGCCAAGCTCTGCACCCAAATGAAGCTGTTACCACAGACGCCGAGGCAGGCAGTGCTCATCTCAACTCTGTACAAGTGGTTTCTTTAGCCAGTTCTCCAAATTCTTAATGACAAACCACACTAAACGTGTGTTTTCAGCATCACCTATGTTCATAGCTATGCATAAAACAACTATCACAAGGAAAACTAGGTGGTGAACCCAGGAGGAGGAAATCCCCACGACGAGTCAAGAGAACACCAGCGGACCATTGGCTCTTCACGGCTGAACCCAAGAGCACTTGGCTGGGCTCACTTCCGTTCTAATTTCCAGATTTATTTTTACTTCCCCACATTTTCATTATGAAAATGTTCTAACATATTTAAAAAGTGGAAGAACAGTACAATGAGTGGTCAAGTTTTCTCCACGTGGAGCTCCAACAACTGCTAATGTGTCGTTAGATTTGCTTTCTCACTCTCTCTGTAGATCAGACAGAGAGACAGATTTGTTTCTCCTCTGGAGCCACTTGAAGGTGAGAGGCTCCTGCTGCCTCACCGAGTCCTCAGGCACACATTCCCTAGGAATAAGGGCCCCTCTGCAGCCGCAGTGCCATCATCAGCAGACAAGAACGATTTCAGAGCATCGCTGTCCAGGTTATGTTCAGGTAGCACAATCTTCCCGAAAACGTCTTTTCTATCCGGGCCACACACTGCGCCGAGTGATTCTCCTTCCCCGTCTTCGTCAGGGACAGCCTCGCACCCTTTTATCTGTGATCTTCACTTTTCGAGAGTCCGGGGCCATTGTCCTGCAGAATATCCCCTACCCCAGAGGCATCTGTTTCTAGGGCCATCATTAAATTCCCTACTATGCACCTCCATTCCCTGTAAACAGGAAGTTTCAGTCTTGAGGCGCAATCACCTTCTGTCAAACGCTTCTCGGCAGCTTCCGGGTGAGGCTGCTGGTTCACGAGGGGCGCGAGCTCCTACTCCTGGTCACTGACGGTGCGGACGCGACAAGCACCACACCCCGAATCAGAAACGTCTGGAGGGGCCGCGGGCAGCCGAGACACCTGGAGGTGTGAACGGCACAGGCGTGGGGCAAGAACAGGCTCAAATCATAACGAAACGTCTGATTCCAGACAGTGCCACCTGGGTAAGATGGTGACATCTCCTTAGCAAGTATCTGAAGCCAGAAAGTACGACAGAAAATTCACAACCTGCCTTCGTTCACCCAGGCTGCTCTAACAACATATCACAGGCTGGGTGGGGGCTGGCGAACGACACAAGTTCATTTCTCGCAGCTCCCAGTCTCAGTCTCAGGCTGAGAAATCCATAGTCAATGCCTGACAGGTTTGCCTGGTGAGGGCTTCCTGGTTCATAGACGGCGCCTTCTCACTGGGTCCGCACACCGTGGAAGGAGTGAGGGAGCTCTCTGTAGTCCCTTTTTGAGGGCACAGATCCCATTTATGAGACCCTCACGACCTCCTCACCGCCCAAAGCTCCCCCTCCTAGCACTATCTCCTTGCGGGTGGGGATTCCAACTTGTGAATCTTGGGGAGACACAAACATTACAAAAGCCCATCATTTAATTTTTTCTAAAGGCATTTTTGCTTCTACAAAGTCTCAAGATAAAATCAAAAGAAAGAGGTCTGAGTCAATCCACACAGTTCTCCCAAAAAGGCAAGTGATCAATTGCTACCACTTTTTATCCGAGACCCGCTGGGTGTCCCGGTCTGCATGACTGATTCTAAATCGCCATCCTCTCCTCTGCCACTCAGAGGTCAGTGTCAGTCCAGAGCTTAACACCAAGGCAGAGCTGACTGAATGACACCAGCTAATCCAGTAAGACAAGCCAAGACTCCTGCCCAAGGCCTAATTCCTACCCCAGGGAAACATGGAAGGGCCAGACACCTGGCAGCCCTTCCTTCCTGCTCTAAAGCCCCAGAGACACAGCCCCGGGCAGGTGTGTGCCTCGGGCAACGCACGGTAATGTCAGCTGGGCACCGAGTCTGAGAACATGTTGTCAAGTAAAAATGAAAACAAGACTGCTGAGAAAAGTTCATGCTTAATCACCTCTGGGCTAAATTCTAAATGTAATGTTATTTCGGAGCTAGGTGGAAGTAATTCCTTAAAAATATATATGAACAGTGACTAGCAACCAGGGTGATAAGTACTCAATATGTGTTTGATGAATAAATGAATTTTTAAAATTTATGAAAAGAGCACACTTTATTTAGGATAATTCTATTAAATTGGATGTCCTAACTATACAGTGGTTCCTTCGTGCTGACAGCAGAGTGAGTTTGCTTCAGTTAACTCAAAAAATGGTAAGTCACTCTAACAGGAAACCAAAAGGCTTTACAGAGAGTCTAATTATGGTGCCAGTTCAACTGTGCATGGCAATTTCACCTTAATATTTAAATTCTCGAAGCACCATAGTCAGAAAACAAGACATAACATACACAAGTGCATCGCCTGAAGCACCATCACCTAGAATTTGACAAAGTTTGACTGTGAGTTTCAAGAAAAGGGCTGACGAGGCCAAGAAGTTCCTTCCCCTCTCCCCTTACCTCCCATTTTGGTGACCAACTTCATGCAGAGAAATTCCTGTTTCAGGTTTGCAGGCATTGGAGCAATCCTGGTATCTATTCCCCCAAGACACTAGCAGGCTGAAGTCTGCAGGGTGCACATATTGAAAATCACAGGAGCACTGGAGTGGCGGAAAGAGGTGTCCGTGAAGATGTCATCCGTTCCAAGACAGGCTCTGATTCCGCCTCCGGGCCCTTTGACAAAAAGCCATTGCTACAAATTCACAGCCACCAGGAGGAAACACACAAAAGACCCCACTGCCCTCCTGGCTTCCCAGAAGGCCTCAGAAGGACGAGACACGGAGCCTGCGTGCAATCCTGGATCCCCCTCCCTGCATTCAGTTTGACGCATGTCACTTGCTTGAGTGACGGAGGTCCCACAATGGGCACAAGGGGACCCGTCAGGTCAGGAGGGTGCTGCCCGGCTCACGGTCCACATATGGGGACCCGTCAAGTCAGGATGCCCGGCTCACGGTTCACACATGGGCATCCGTCAGGTCAGGAGGGTGCTGTGCAGCTCTCAGTATAAGCCGCATATGTACATTCTCCACTGAAGCCACTGCATGAAACCACTGCATGAAGCCACGCTGGAAGCACTTTCTGGCAGGTTTAGGAAGCTCGTGTCCAAGGTCATTAAACGCATGGTAAGCTCGCCTTGAAGGCATTTTACTTTGCTTATGACAATGAAGCATTCTTATTGTACTGAGTAGAGCATGCTTTCTTGTCTAGTGCCTCTTTGAAATAGGCATGTTGTGCCTGTCTTACAGATTACATCAAGGCCCTAATACATTTAGACCCTTGTCTCAAGTACACACAAAGCAGCGGCATCTCTAGAACGTGTTTTGGACCACGGGAGGAAACCAAATCGCAGCATTATCCATTGATGTTGCATCTGGCACATTGAGACTTTTTATTCTGTCTCTCTTCCTATACAAAGAAGTGAAAAATGGGTCCAAGATCACTCACAACAAATTATTTTTAATTGAAAAAAAAAAAATCCTAACCTCACCTTGGAGGATCTCAAGGCAACACCTCGTTCTTTGAGGTCATGGTTGGGACGCTCTCCGGACTCCTAGGTGGGTCTGCAACTGCAAGGAATCCCTAAATGGGCAGTTTTGGGGCCAGCATGGCAGCTAGCCATACATCCAGGCAGGTCTTGGCAGGTTGCTCCGTGACCTCGGCTGGTTCACTAACCTTTCCCTGCACTCAGAACCCACCAGGAACGAGGGCACCGGCCCACACGTCTCTGCTCCCAAGGCTACATCCCCTATGTTCCGCTGCACTGCTGGGTTTCATGCCTTAGATCCCAGGCACCTTCAAGTTGACGTTTCCCCACCAGCCCTCATGAAGATGATACTCAGATAATGTCCCTCCTCTCCCACCTGGTCAGTACCCAGGGAGAAAGGAACCCGGGTCTCAGTTTGATTTTCTGCCAGTCCATCGAAAAAACAGCTGGCCAGCAGCACTGGTGCACAGCACTGCCAGGTTACCCGTGAGGTAAACAAAGCAAAACGGGATATACTCAAGTCAGCTGCGGCAAGTGCTTCTCCATTCCTGCTCTAACAAGGAAAGACAAGAGACCGGGAGTGTGGCTCACATCTCTTGTCCTTCCTCATTGGGTCAGGGGTACAGAAGCATTTTGGAAGACTGAGGCAGGACAAATGCTTGAATTTGAGACCAGCCTGGGCAACATAGCAAGACCCCATCTCTACCAAAAAAAAAAAAATACAAAAATTAGCCAGGTGTGGTATCATGCCTGTATTCCCAGATAGATACTCAGGGGCCTGAGGTGAGAGGATCACCTGAGTCCAGGAGGCGGAGGTTGCAGGGAGCCAAGATTGCACCACTGCACTCCAGTCTGGGCAACAGGGTGAGACCCTATATCAAAAAAAAAAAAAAAAAAAAAAAAGATAAGAAGTACAAGAGACCACTAATAATTAAAAATAGTGCCTGCTAACTTGAAATCTTTTCCAGATACGGTGAAAGAAATCATTTTTCTTCCTACACCCATTCTAAGCAAACATTTCTATTTTTCTGCTACACAATTTGGTAACCTGCCATTTCAGATCCTGGTCTCTTTAAGCAGGACTTGCTGGTGTGCCAGCAAAGCAGCGCTCTGAAACCTCAGCATCCTCAGGTCCACCTGGAGGGCAGGTGAGGGATGCTGGGCCTCCACCTCCAAAAGTCACACTGGGGTGGGGCAGGTCTGGGGTGAGGCAGGGTTTGCACTTCTAATGCATTCCAGTCGAGGGCCACGCCACCCTAAACACGCCCATCTCATCTAATGCATAGCAGAGGGAGAAGCCACGTGGGTCAGGTCACAGAGCAAGGGTCCAGGCACCAGGTCACCAGTTGTTTATTTAAATGCAAACCCATCAAACAGCTTAAGTCAAACAGGTTCACCCTCCTAACACATTGGTCAACACAGCTAGTGATAAATATCACTGCTGTTAGACCTTCTGCTCACTGATGACCACAGCAATGGCCGGAAACATCAAAGCTGAAGGGTGTGTGCCACGGTCAGGGCTCTGCACACCCCTGTCCCAGGCCATCTCACACGGGTGCCTTCACCGGCACCGGGGTCTCACAGACCAGCTCCACGCTCACACTTACTGGGACGCAACCACCCTTTCAGCCCTTCATGCGTCTGTACCCTACAGCAGTGTTCAAGGGAGGCTAATTTAAGAAACAAATGTAATACGGACGTCTGTGAACTCTTCCTCCATATCCACTGAGTGGCCCTCCAGAAAGAGAAATATTAAAAAGAAAAAGAAGATTTAAGAGTCAAACACAGGGCCGGGTGCAGTGGCCCATGCCTGTAATCTCAGTACTTTGGGAGGCCAAGGCAGGCGGATCACATGGGGCCAACAGTTTAAGACCAGCCGACCAGCATAGCAAAATCCTGTCTCTACTAAAAATACAAAAATCAGCCAGGCATGGTGGCACATGCCTGTAATCCCAGCTACTAGGGGGGCTGAGGCAAGAGAATTGCTTGAACTGAAAGGCAGAGGTTGCAGTGAGTGGAGGTTGCAGTGAGCCAAGATCATGACACTGCACTTCAATCTGGACAACAGAGCAAGACTCCGTCTCAAAAAAATAAAAACAAGCCAGGCACGGTGGCTCATGCCTGCAATCCCAGCACTTCAGGAGGCCAAGGCGGGTGGATCACAATGTCAGGAGATCGAGACCATCCTGGTTAACACTGTGAAACCCCGTCTCTACTAAAAATACAAAAAAATTAGCAGTGCGTGGTGCGGGCACCTGTAGTCCCAGCTACTCGGGAGGCTGAGGCAGGAGAATGGCGTGAACCCAGGAGGTGGAGCTTTCAGTGAGCCTGGATCGCACCACTGCACTCCAGCCTGTGTGACAGAGAGAGACTCCATCTCAAAAAAAATAACAACAACAACAAAAAAAAACACAGAAACTCGTGGAACAAGCCCTTGCCCCACTCCATGTCAGCTGTGCTGTGCCACCCAGGAGCATGCCAAGCTCAAACAGTCATCCACCTGCCTTGCGTAAACGATGTCACTACTCGAATCAGAGAGACTGAGATTCCCTAGCCCTCGCCATGTGCATGTCACTCGCAAGCAGGCATGAGGACCCCCGCAATTCACAGGGAATCCCTCTGGCCATCCGATGACCATCCATTCATCAATAAAAAGCATTAATTCCTGCTGGGTTGCAGAGGTGTACACATCAATGCTTGTTACTGTTCAAAAATGTTCCACTTGAGGATGGAGCGACGCTACGGAATTGGGAAGAACTTCACAGACATACGAGGGGTGCATTTAAGGAAAAAGTGTAAGGAAAAGGTGAGAAAATGGAATATGCTAACCTCTGTCTTTTCATCACCCTCTAAATCTTATGATTCCAGTTCTGTTCATTCTGCAGTGAAAAATAACAAGTGATTCACATTCAGACACAAGGTGGCTTAGGAAACTGTGGCTGTTTTACAAAGATGAAACAATATAGAAGATCAGGATTCCATGAACCTACTTACTTAAAGAGAGAAGAGACTGGGAGTTACACATCAGCTTACCAAGGCTGTCCCGAAGTCCAGAAGCCCCTTAGGAGAACAGGGAATGTGCAGCCTCCACAGACCAACGCAGGTGGCTGGGCCCAAGAGTGGGGACAGGGAGGCTGCAGGAGGCTTGCAGAGGGAGCTGTCCCGCCAGCGTCTCGCAGAAATTCCTAATTAAACCCTGACCGCAACTCTGTTTAGTGAATTGTCTCCTGGTCACTAAGAAGAGTGAAGCTGTTGAAAGCCTACAGCCAACCCTCTGGATAACAGTTGAGATGTATTTTAGAGAAGGAAATCATCCTGTCACAATCCCAGACCTGCCAACAGCTGCAAGCACATCCTGGGAGTGTGGCTTCTTGCTCTGTCAGCACCAGAGCCCACCGTAGAGCCACACGGGTTCTACCCGACGTTCCCACTTCAGGGAGTATGGGCAGGTGGAGCTGAAACACCCAGGGGGCAACCCCCACCTCCACTTCTCAAAAGTACATGCAGAGGCAGACAGAATGAAACACGGCCCCCAAACCTCAGACGTACGGTTCAGCAACACGGCCCACCATAGAGCCACATGGGCTCTGCCCGACGCCCCTAATTCACAGAGTCTGGGCAGGTCCTGCTGAAACAGCACCTGGGGGGCAACATCCAACCCCACTTCTCAAAAGTACATGCAGAGGCAGACAGAATAAAACACAGCCCCCGAGCCTCAGACATAAAGTTTGGCACGGGCATCTGTGAAACAAGAACAAAAGTCGCATGGGAAAGTGAGCACAAAAATGAAAAAAATAACAGAATTACAGTGAAGATGGATGAGATGGGGAGGATTGTGAGGAAGTTGAGAAAGGGACTGAGGACCTGAAGGGGCACATAAGGGCTGGACATTCCCGATGAGGTAACAAAAACACCTCTGGATGAGGTGGGACATCATCTTCATTATGGAAATAAAGGGAAAAAGCCTGAAAACATCAGTTTCCTACCAGGAAGCAAAAATCAAACTGGCTTCAGACTTCTCCTCTACAACACTGGATTCCAAAAGACGAGGATGTGGCATCTGTGGGGTCTTGAGGGAGAGCTGGCACAAACGTCCCAGAGCTGCCGTCTCCAGAAGCAGCTGAAACAGCCTCAGATCCAGCAAACTCTTGTCTTGAAAAAATCTATCAGAGTACACTCCCTTATCAAAGGGGTGCATGGCTGCAGGGCTTGTGGTGTAAGGCGATTTAGAAATCTTACTCCGTGCAGACCCTAAACTTGGGAGGCTGCTGGTCACACCCTGGGAGGACCTCAGCCAGCGGGAAGCCCTGTGCCTCCTTTCTGCTCCATCTCTAAAGCCAAGAAACATTTTATGCATAAAATTACGTTATTTCCAATTTGTTAAATTGTATATATTAAGTCCATAAAGAGACCAAGAAAATGTATAAAAACATTGATGACTTCACGGTGGTATTATAATTAATTTTTAAACAAAACATGTTGTCTAAATTTTCCAGACTGAAAAAAATACTCTTTTTAGCAAGAAAGGTGCTTTTAAAGTCACCATAAACAATTATATATCCATCCTATGAACGCGGTCTTAAAATAAAAAGTGAAGAGCAAAAACAGCAGAAGGAAGTGCATGAATACGTTGATAACGTTTATCTCTGAATGGGGTGGGGGGGCTGTTTTGTCTTCCATTTCCCCATGTTTGAAGTGTCACCTCTGTAATGTAATAATAGAGCAAACACAACAGTTGAGGAAACACTGCTGCCCACTAGGACATAAACCAAGTCTCCTCCAAAATGCTGCGACCCCAACCTCTGATTTTATCTTTTAAATCAGTTAGGTTTTCTCCCCTAAAAAGAAGCATATTGTATCATTACTCTTTAAAGTTAGGTGACTTAACAGGCATACAGACTTAAACACCTTCTGGAAAGGTGATGTGTCAAGTTTAACTAAGATTTGTTTTGTTCTGAAAAGAGCAGGGGCACGTTCCCAGGTGAGGGGACCCCAGGAAACACTGGTTGTGTCCGCTGGGCCCTCACCTGGAGAAACAAGCGCTCGACGCCTCCACCCTCCACCCGGACTCAGCAGGAAAGGGGTGCAGAGCTGAAGACAGACTCGTCTATAAAAACCTCAAGGGTTGTATCCAGGAGCTACTCACTTCCCGGTGCCGCCGCACCCTGCCCCCGTGTGCAGGTACGGGAGCTGCTGTCCAGCCTTCCCCAGGCTCTCCACGTCTCCTTCCACCCCACTCCAAACTGCACCACCCAACTCCCCACCGTCACTTACTGACCACCCGCCTCAACTCCCGCATAGCCTGGAAACTACAAAGCTGCCTGGCAGCAAGAGGGGACGGGCAGCGACCGCACCAGCCAGGTGGCACCTTCTCCCACCAGACTACAGGGTCACAGCGCCTGCCTCATGGAGCCGTTGTTATGCACAAGTACAATGGGAAATCAATGCAGCTTTAGCTTTACTTTGGTGCTAAATTAACTTTATAACACTTGGTTATAACATACATTAATTTTTACAGCAATTACTAAAATAACAACTCATAATGTATTCATTTACCATATTAAGCCAAGCAACTGAAAAACCAAACACACAGCAGAATTTTATAGGACTGTAGTAGTTTTTGTTAGGCTGTCAAATAATTTTAAGCCCAAAATTAAAGTAACTAAATCTGTGACTCTCAACTGGGGCAGGTGGGCACACACAGAGGAGGGAAGGTAAAATCCTTTTTTTCTTCCAAACCTCACACAGACCCACTCAGCTGCTAATTTCCATTGCTGGAATTATGTCCTGTTTCTTAGGTTAAAAATAACTGCCTTCTGGCCGGGCGCGGTGGCTCACGCCTGTAATCCCAGCACTTTGGGAGGCCGAGGCGGGCGGATCACAAGGTCAGGAGATCGAGACCATCCTGGCTAACACTGTGAAACCCCGTCTCTACTAAAAATGCAAAAAATTAGCCGGGCGAGGCGGCGGGCGCCTGTAGTCCCAGCTACTCGGGAGGCTGAGGCAGGAGAATGGCGTGAACCCGGGAGGCGGAGCTTGCAGTGAGCCGAGATCACGCCACTGCACTCCAGCCTGGGCGACTAAGCGAGACTCTGTCTCAAAAAAAAAAAAAAAAAAAAAACTGCCTTCATGCCTATTAAAAATAATGTTTCTTCCTTTCCTGAGTGATTATGAAATGAGCCATGGTGGCAAGGTAGGCACGAACAGAGGGAAACTGAGTCCATGTCCACATTTGATGGTGGGCGAGAACAGAAGGAAATTGGGTCCACATCCACATTTGATGGTGGGTGAGAACAGAAGGTAACTAGGTCCACATCTATATTTGATGGTGGGCAAGAACAGAGGGAAACTGAATCCGTGTCCACATTTGATGGTGGGCAAGAACAGAGGGAAAGTGTGTCCAAGTCCACATTTGATGGTTAGCAAGAACAGGGGGAAGCTGGGTCCACATTCACATTTGATGGTGGGAGAGAACGGGGGAAACTGGGTCCACGTCCACATTTGATGATGGGCGAGAACACGGGGAAACTGGGTCAACGTCCACATTTGATGATGGGTGAGACCGGGGGAAACTGAGTCCACATCCACATTTGATGGTGGGAGAGAACAGGGGAAAACTCTGTCCACGTCCACATTTGATGGTGGCTTTTAATGCACTGCAGCCTGTGTCCCCTTGACCTTCACGAATTTTCAGGTAGTAAGAAAGCAATTTTTCGTATTGGAAAGGAGAAAACTAAGTGGCTGCAAAATAATATAATTTCCTTAAAGCAAAACAACAGAGAACCAACTTTGACTTTTTCCACATTACCCAGTAATTCTAAGACTCAGGGTTTTGTCATGTTACAGCAAATGCCGTTCATTAGGGGGAAATGGGAAGTCAGAACAGTGTGTGCTATTCAACTTCTCAATGAATAATTAACTCAAAAGGGTTCAGAGTGCTATAAAATGAAATTAATTTATTTTTAGTTTAACCCCAAATCCCCAATCCTTTGCCAAATGACCCTCTATGTATCCTACATAAAGGACAGGGTCTTTCTGAGAGAAAACCATTAAAAGTTTTATTTGCAGTAAGAGAAGCATGCCTTCTTATTCTCAAACAGGTGCATGGCCCCCTTGCGGGGGCGTCACCCATCACCCGCATCCCCGTGTGTCACAGTGTTGCCACACACCATTAACGCATCAAAACGGAAAAGGAAATGTAAGCAGTGTTTGCTGTCCAAAGTTCAAGTCAACAACTCCTTATTATGAAGGCACTTCTGAGCCTTTCCTCCTGCATCTGGGAGCTGCCAGCAACCCAGTTCCAGGAGAGAAAATAGCTCGACACCTCCTGCAGCTCATGGAGTCCTCTTGTTGGGACAAGGTCCCCCCCCAGCAGAGAGGAACCCCCAGCAGGGTCAACACTGGAGGTCCTGGGGGTGGGTGGTGCTGGGGAGGCCACGCGGGGAGGGCTGTTCCCTGTTCCCTTCCCCTCAGGAGACAGCTGGCCCAAGGTGACACATCACCGGATGGGATTTCAGGGTCAGGGACCACAGAGCCCAGGGCTGTGGACCACACCAGCCCAAAGCCACTGCATGCCCCAGACCGGGGCTGTGGACCACACCAACCCACGGCCACTGTATGCCCCAGACCAACACGAGAAGAGTGCAGACCAACACGAGAAGAGTGCAGACCAACAACACCTTCATCTACAGTAGGTGCCACGGTTATCGTTCCTAAGAGAGTCCATGGCCACTTCTACCAGTTGCCCTCCACTCTTCCCCTGCCCCAGCTGGTCCCCCTGTGACAGCCGTGTCTCTGAGAACGGGGTGTAGAGCCAGGGGGAAAACACAAAATAAACCACCTGCTACTAGAAACAGCCTCGCTGTCCTCAGGGAGCCGGTCCCGGGGCCTGCCTCGCTGTCCTCAAGGAGTCGATCCCGGGGCCAGCCTCGCTGGACTCAGAAAGTGGGCTCCAGGACCCCATGGACACCAAATCCAGGCACATTCAAGCCGCACAGGTGGACCTGCTGAACCTGCGTGTACAAAGAGTCGGCCCTCCGACACGCGTTTCACATGGCAGGAACACTGTATTTTCTGCGTGTACAAAGAATCAGCCCTCCGACATGCGTTTCACGTAGCAGAACACTGTATTTTCTCCCTGAGTTTGGTTGAAAAAATCCACCTATAAGTTGACCCGCAAAGCTCGAGCTTGTGTTGGACAAGAGTCAACTGTATGCAATTGACACTGATTCCTACCAACAATATCCAAATCTTACCATGACCAGCACGATAAACAGAATGAGCAAAATTTAAAAACTAAAGCAGAGTTTTTTCCTGCGAGTTGGCGCACTGCGTATCCCCTGTGGGAAAGACCACACTGGTTCCTGACCAAACTCCACCGGCCTCTTCCTCCGTCCTGAGGGCATCTTCCTCCATCCTGACAGCAGCCTGGGCTCACCTCAGTCCCAGGGCGGGGAAGGGGGACGCACTGTGCACCCTCCCAGCTCTCCTCCGCCCCTTCTCTCAGGCTGGCCCAAGAGCAGCCTGGACAGTCACGTGCTGGGGACACCGCGCTGCCCCTCCTCCGCCCACAGCCTCAGGCCACCTGTCTCATCTGTGACTGAGAAATAGAGCTGCAGCTGGAGGCGGGAGGCGGGACACGCTGGGATCTACCCATGGCCAGGCCGAGCTGCTCCGATCACTCAAGCTTCACTTTCGTCACTCGCTCTACCAAATAGACTAGAATAAAATACGCCGCGTCCTCCTTTCCACACACTCCCAAGCCTCCCATCCCACTTCCCGGCGCTGGCCCCATAAGAACACTTTGTGCGTCTTTCCAGGTATTTTCTATCCTCCACAAGCACAGAACCACATTCAGAGTGAATTTTTCTTTTTCTTTTTTTTTTTTTTTTTAACAGAAATGGCACCAGGGCAGACGATGATTTTTTTGTATCATTTCTTTACTTTCTTGGGCATTTTCCGCACCAGGACAGATGGGTTCTGCTCTCCTTCCTCCCCACCGAAAGCTGCCTCACAGCAGCCACACACAGAGCCGTAAACCCTCGCAAGACTGTGGGTGTCTCGGGGTGCCCCACGTCCCCAAAGACCAAGGGTCACAGATCCACATTGTCCAACAACACTTCAGACATGGCCTCGAGCCTGGGAACCCTGCTGGCCAGCCCAGGCCAGCCCCAGAATAGAGGTGTGAGGTGTAACATCTGCACTTCTTAAAAAAAAAAAGGCAGATATTCAGTGCCACATTTCAAATGGTCATGGCGGCCAGGCACAGTGGCTCATGTCTGTAATGCCAGCACTTTGAGAGGCCAAGGTTGGCAGATCACTTGAGGTCAGGAGTTCAAGACCAGCCTGGCCAACACGGTGAGACCCCTGTCTCTACTAAAAATACAAAAATTAGCTGGGCATGGTGGCAGGCACCTGTAATCCCAGCTACTCGGGAGGCTGAGACACAAGATTCTCTTGAACCCTGGAAGCAGAGGTTACAGTGAGCTGAGATTATGCCACTGCAATCCAGCCTGGGTGACAGAGCAAGACTCTGTCTCAAAAATAAAAATAATAAATAATAACAAAAGAAATATATATATATGCATTCCTAGTCCCTTGGAGCTGCAACAACAAAGCTGGTGATATATTTTGGGTGTTCCTAATCAATGTTTTCCTTGAGCTACACTGCAAGTCTCAACCTTGACCCTGCTACAGTCATCATCTATTACAAATTAAAACAAGAGCCATAAGTCTGTCTCCTACTAAAATATTCTAATTGAGACATGTTAACAGAATACATTTTTTTGGGTCAGAAAGTATCCACCAGGGTGGGGAACAGACGGCCCACCAATTGTGCTGTGGCCCTGACCACCAAGGACTCACGAATCATCCACAGCAAGGCTGGCGACTCGAAAAGAACACTAAATTGCTCTTTGACATTAATTCTTAAACCTTGAGAAACCAAAGTTCTCTTTGTAACAGACTTGAAAAAGGATGAAGTCAGAAGTAGCTCAGCAGAGATGCACCAACTCTTACCTGGGAGAGACACCCCTTGCTAATCACGTCTGGATTAACCGATGTGCTAAAAGCATCTCTTCCAACAGGGACACAGACTGCAAACAGGAATGCTGTGAACACCTTCCCCAGATAACCCAGTCCTGACCCATCCACCCCTCAAGAGGTCCCCAGACAAGTCCAATAAGGAAATGACCCCACAGCAGATTCAGGTGCAGGCAGTGAGGATAGTGGCATCAGGAAATTCCACCGTAAACGTTGGCAGCACGCAGGGAGGTGAACCCAGCTGGACAGGTGAAGTCAAAAGTGCAGGATGATCTGGCCATTCCAAATATGCAGGGCATTCCAATTTTGTTAAAATGAAACCCAGCCTTTGAAAAGGCCTGGACTTCCCACAATGTATGGTATTCATAGTGTGGAGGGCACTGTAGAGAAGTTATCAGAGGGTTCATGATGGCAAGATCCACGGAGGCTCTGCCATGTGCCAGATATGAGACAACTATTTACATAAAACACCTCATTTCACCCTACACAGAGTCCACAGACTGCTCCACAGTCTCCCAGGTAAGAGTTGGTGCATCTCTGCTGAGCTACTTCTGACTTCATCCTTTCTCAACTGCTTCATGTTTCACCTTACACAGAGTCCACAGACTGCCCCACATTTCACCCTACAGAGTCCACAGACTGCTCCACATTTCACCCTACAGAGTCCACAGACTGCCCCACATTTCACCCCACACAGAGTACAGAGACTGCTTCATAGAATACTACCAAAGGGGAGCATCAAATGATCCCCAAGAAGTAATGAGCGCCTTAAAAGTAAGAAAGCCAACCTCCTCCCCCTCTCTTAATTCCCTCTCCTCATTTCCGCAGAACCAAAGAAATATGAAGGGCCAGTGGCGCCCCACTGAAGAACGCTCTCCTGGTGGTTACACTCTGTACATAGGGAGCACAACACTGCTCCGTGCTGCCTGAGGCTACTATTCTATACTACACTAGTACGATCTGTTTGTTCTATTCTATACTATTCCATTCTCTACGATAGAATACTACAGCTTTATTCTATACTATAAAATACTGTACTATCTGTTCTATTCTATTCTATTTTCTTCTATACGGAAAGCAGTTAGCCAGCTTGCTTTAGGCAGATAGTAAGGGAAGGGTCCCAGAGAGCCTCCAGCCCATGTTTTGTGCAGATAGGGGGACTTGCACGGGGGTCTCGCCTAAACATGCTCACAGCAGACTAAGGGTCCCCATGCGCACGGGGGAATGGGATGGAACCACCAGAAATTTGCTCCTTAGACAGGGAGCCCAGCCCCATCAGCTTCTATATAAAAGCCCTTGTAGTCAACTGGGAAGGGGGCAACCAGCAACCTGCCCTCAGGACCCCTCTTTTCGCCGAGAGCTTAACTTTTAGCTTAATAAGTTCCGCTGCACTCACTCTTCGATGCCCCCGTGCCTGTTTCTTCCTGGTCATGAGACAAGAACCTGGACCCAGCTGAGCTAAAGAGCAAAACTCCTGCGTCAGTGCTACAGAACACTATCCTCTCTGTTCTGTGCCATGCGACTCTACTATTCCACACCATACTACTTAATATTAATACTAGGCTGTGTGTTCTAATCTAGACTGCATTATGCTATGCAATACTACGTCATTAGTTCAACTGTATACTCTACAATACTATCCCACTTGTTCTATTCTAGACCATGTCATACTATTTGTCCTATTGTATACTATACTACATAATGTTACAATGTTTCTTCTATTCTATGCTACCCTATATAACATTATACTATTTGTTCTATTCTGCGCTACTCTATATAATTCTAATCTGTTTGTTCCATTCTATACAATACCTTGCATCATTTTACCATGTTCCACGATACAAGAGTAGAGTCAGTTATACTTTCATAATCTTTTTTCCAAGCTCTTACCCAGTAAGAAATGTGATGTTTTACTATGCCTCACATAAATGCACATTTCATGATAATCAATGCCATTTCCTATGATTATAGAATTCTGTCTCTATGATTCTATTGATACGGCTTCTTTGGGCTTTTCTGTAAGTCCTTTGCAGTGTCTGGTTTCCTAGTGAAAAGATGACTAAGGTCCCGATAAGATCCTACAAAACCAGCATCCACACAGGCTCACTTGTGTGCACACTGCTGGACTCCGTGTTGAAGGAGGGACAGGAAGACAGACAGCTGTCGGTGGATGGAAGTCAACAAGCACAGAGTAGATTCCAGAACTGAGACAGGTACCAAGGCTCTGGCACAGCTGAGGGTCGATCCCAATTCTAGCCTCTCACAGAAAGGCAGAGGAGACTTAGCACAAAGAGCATGGAACTTTGCTTTAATAAAGCAAATGCTTACCATCCACTATGAGGAGCTCAAGGAGAAATGGCAGTAGGCTCTACTAATAACTACCGCTTTAAAAAATGGAAGGGAGAGGGTACATTTTCACATGGGCCAGGTGGAAAGTTGGATGGACCTGCCGCTGGACCTGACACTGGACCTGACACTGGACCTGCCGCTGGACCTGCCCCTGGACCTGCCGCTGGACCTGCCCCTGGACCTGCCACTCAGTCTGCTACTGGACTGCTAACAAATGCTGCAGATTTTTATGGAGAGAAAAGTACAATGCGTCTGAGAGCAGCTGTCCCAGCTCTGGATGAAGCCGGCAGAACAAGGAAGCAGCAGAGAGGCTGGTATCATTCAGTGGGCAGAGTCAATGACCCTCCTCTAAGTCCAGCAAAGCTCAACCTGCATGTCTGCAACTAGAAATACCAATCGTAAGCCAGACCTCCTGGCAAATACCATTGACCCGCTGTAATTCTGTGTGGTGTATTATGTCCCATGTACAGGAAATCATTCACAAACCCTTTAACCAGGAAGTACTAAGATGACTTTTAATGCAATATAACACCTTTGCACCCATTTAACATATATTTAACCCCAGGGGTATAAATATATATTTTATAGAACATCAGGCATGTTTACCTAATGGCTCGAATTTCACAATGTCTCTCTCCCTGAGAGGACAGCGGAGGATCCCATGCACTGTCTCCAGGAACATGCCCCTCCCAGAGAGGATTCACAAATCAAATGTGCACATGCATGCATGCACAGACACATATCACACACACACATACACGTGAACACGCACACCTACATGTAATACATACATTCACACATGCACACACATTCACATAATCACATAATACCAACACAAAACACATGCATACACATACACACAACACTCAAACAGACACGCACAAACATACACACAACACTCAAACAAACACGCACAAGCATACGCACAACACTCAAACACACATGCATATACATACACATTCTGACACACATACATATGTAAATGCGTAGACATAACGTGCACAAATATACATGTATAACTATACACACACGAGCATCCATGCATGCCTACTTGCACATGTGTGCAGTGGTGCCTAAACATGTAACACATGCACACACATACATGCAACACAAATACACATGCACACATATACACATGCATGCACATATACATCACACACAAAGGCACACATACATGCACAACACATATACATGCAATACAAACTTTCATACACATAAATGCAAACACACATACATATATACACCCCTCAAAGACCCCATTATTCAATTCTAAACAAAGTGGTTTATCCCCCAAATGTACCTTCTCGTAATTAATAAGCTCTACGGCACATTTCTTGTTTCAAATAATGAGGTCTCACACACAGCACACACACATTTATACTCCAATACGTGTGAACATATAAATAGAAATAGGCACACGGGCACGAAGGCCCTCTTCTGTAAAGGTATTCTCAAACTTGAACTGAACCAATTCTGCTCATTATAGTCAGAGTCAGTAAAGATATATATTTGACCTCGGAATGATTATACTCGTTCTTTTCGTTACCCCTGGCAACAGCAAGAATGTAAAACAGAGTTGTGTGATACCATGTCACTTATTCAATCCCACTTCCTGGGATCTGACCCACTTGTAATAGCGTTTCTGTCTGAGTGATTTCCTTCTGACTAAAATCATGAGATAATTCCTTCTCTTCCTGCTTTCTCTTTCCCAGGCCTTTTCACTGCCCTTTCCTCAATCTCAGAAACTAAATCATACTTGTCAAAATGGAAGGCAAAGAAACAGTCTTAGGAGTGAATCCCACAATGGAATGGACTCAAGAGAGGAAAAAATATTCTTTTTGAAAATGTACAAAAGGAAAAGTCAAGAGGCCTGCGTTCCCTCTCACGACAGAAACAGACGTCAGCATAGCAGGTCACTCAGCACAGTGCAGCTCTGTGTATGAAACAGAGATTCTAGTCCTTGTCCCTGTTTCATGATGTTGCAGTGAAGGAAACAAAACAGACAAAGGGCACAGGCTGCAGAAAAGTATTTTAAAAGGATGACTTTTAAAATGTGCACCTGCTTTTCAAGGGCACAATGAGGATATTTTCAAGTATATTAAAGCTGATTTATAAGAGATGGGTATAAAGACTCTACAAGGTCATTAGACTTTAGACTTACAAAGAAAACAAATCACATTCTCCTAGCATCACCAGTCAGGTGTTCCACAAATACTAAGAAGAGCCACCGCAACGGGATCCACTATGAGGGGTCAAAACATAACCCATGAAGCGTGGCCGAGAGCTCCTATAACCTGATTTCTAGGAATCTAATTTTAAACATCCTCACAGCTAGCACATCACAAAAATACAGAGCTCCAAATGCCGTAACACACGTGCTAAGAACACCTAGCCAAAAATATACGAGGCATTTCAGGCAAGAATCCAGAATCAGAAGAACACAAGTTTTCTAAGTTCTTCAAAAGCTGGTGCTGGTTGAGGCTCTTCTGCAGACTTCAACAAAAGACACGCTAGAATTAGCCATTGACGGTAACCCTGAGTCAACACGCACCGTGTTCGGAAAAGCACAAGGCCTGCTCCGGCCTTGAGACCCCTGGGAACTTTCTCTGGACCGCACCGAGTGGATGACTTTGAGAACTCAAAATAACCAACAACCAGTCCATGAACAGAGAAAGAAGACTGCAGCCTCCCTGGGGACCTGGCTCCATGCCTGCCCGCTTTCTTCCGGATACCTTTGCCCTTCCCGGCTCCCTGCTTCACCTGGCGACGCTCTGGGTTCAGGCCCCTCTCCAGCTGTGTCTTGGTCCACGGCTGGCTGCCCGTGTGAAGCACCAGGCCTTGAAGGACCATCTCCACCTGCTCCCTGCACTTCCCACCCACTTCCGCGAGACTCCCAGGCTCTGGCTGCTCTCAGGGATCAGGGCCGCCAGGCTCCCCTCACAGGCTCCAACTGGAGTCCTGCCCCCTGGTTTTCAACAACACTTGGGACTTTCTCCTGGAAACTCTCGGCTCTGGACTTTAGTGAACTGCGCCATCCAGCTCTTCTCTGGACTCTAAGCAGGGCTTTTTCTGGGTCTTCCAACCCTGCCTCCATTTCCAAATGTGGGCTTTCCTTTGGCCTCCTCTCTCCAGACATGCACGCCTCACACTCTGGCTACTTGACCTGCCCTTCTACCTAAGAGGCTCCCAAATGCACCTTGCTCCAGATTTTCCCCAAGCCTCCTCCTGTATTTCCAGACTCGCAGCTTGCAGTGGTGTCTGTAAGTATCTCCGAGTCAGATCCACACTTGCTTCTGATTTCCAGCAAAGCGCAACGCCGACCTCAGGGTGCAGACTCGCAGCTTCTTCCGCCTTCCTGCACTCCCTGTTCCCCTCCTGACCCAGGCACCGAATCGCTCAGCTCACTGGCTGCCTTCTGTCCTCCTCTCGCCACGGCGAGTGCCCTGCATGAGCCTGCTCTGTCCCTCCGGCTCCACGGCGTGCCGCACATCAGAGGCGATTCTCTCCGAAACCCTCAGTGGCTCCCTCGTATCCGACAGGTAAGGACTTCCACATTCTGGCCCCAATCTAACTTTCTGGCCTCAGATATGCACATGCATATTTTATCTATGCAAAGAGAGTACAGGCCTCACACCTGCTCTCATTCCTGGGCTCCTAGCTCCTCCTGAAGGTGCTGTATGAGCTACCTATGCACTTTCCAAACACTAATTGAATATGCGCTTGGAGAACATTTACTTGATAATTTTGTGGCATTGCTGGATAACGTGGACAAAGTGAGAACTACGCAGGTGTGTGGATGCTGCCTTGCCCAGACCTCACTTACCCAGACACTCCCAGATGCTCAAGGTGACCAGCCCTATTGGCGCACAGGCAGGCGCAGGCTGCACCCCCACAGCTGGGCCCCGCGAGCTGAACTATAATCCTGAAGCAGCTGTTTGCTCCTAAATCTGTGTATGCCGGTGCACTTGTCACACATTACTGAAACCAATAAAGTGTGACTCCAAGGAGAGAATAATTGTATGAAAACTAAGTTGGATGCCTTTCAAAGACTTAATATGGGGGAAATTTTTTTTTCATTTTAATCTTTTCTACATTGCTATCATATTAGGTATGGGCAAAAAATATACACAATGTTTGAGGAAATAATTTTTAAAGGTTTCAAATGTAACATAACTTGTTTCTCTTGTGTTGCCTATTCTCTTCTAGAAGAATCAAAACTGTGGCAGGCCTGCGATGGCTGTGGTTGAGGAAAGAGGCCACACCCACAGCCAGTAGAACCACGCTCAGCAGCAGCCTAGCCCCGCGTGGAAGAGGCGTGAACACTCTCGGGAGAGGTGGATATGCACTAACCGTTCCCAGCTCTGACCTCTTTGATTAACTGAATATGGTGATTGGTTTTATCTGAACGTCAGACAAAAGGGTGTCTACGCCCAGGAAAGACTCTAAACACTCTGGACCCTGCTGGGGCAGATGGTGACCTTGACCCAGTGATACCACTCTCCATTGGGCACCCAGCCCAGTCTCCTAATCGTAAAGGACATTCATAGCAACACTACGAAAAAGAAACACGACTGTTCTGACCCAGAAAAGTGAAATTTAAAACATTAAATATACAGGTTCTAACTAAGAGGCAGACGGACCGGGCGCGGTGGCTCATGCCTGTAATCCCAACCCCTTGGAAGGCCGTGGTGGGTGGATCACTTGAGGTCAGGAGTTCGAGACCAGCCTGGCCAACATGGTGAAACCCCATCTCTACTAAAAATGCAAAAATTACCCTGATGTGGTGGCGGGCACCTGTAATCCCAGCTACTTAGGAGACTGAGGCAGGAGAATCGCTTGAACCCGGGAGGTGGAGGTTGCAGTGAGCCGAGATCGCGCCACCGCAGTCCAGCCTGGGCAACACTTTCTCAAAAAAAGTAAAATAAAATAAAAATAAATAAAATAAAATAAAATAAAATAAAAGGCAGACAAACAAAAGGAGATTTCCTCTGATGTTAAAAACAGAAGTATTTGATTCACAGCCTGGATAATTGAAGATCTGTATAGAAATCACCTAGGGCCCCGCCCTCCCTCACAACAGACTGGGGTAGAGGGAAGGAGGGCAGGAGGGGGGCCCCTTATCCACGAGAGGCTCCTCCCACCCCATCCCCTTCCTCAGGAGGGCGGCCTGCCCAGCACAGGCTCCATTCTCCCCAGGTAAGACCCTGGCGTCTCTACAGGAACACCCACCTCCCTTCCCTGCAATCCACTCCAGCTGCTCACGGCCAGTCAACGGGGGCGCTCTTCAGAGAGGAGCAAACGGCTTAGGGGAGAGCCTGAACTCCCACGTCCCAGGTGTGGCTTGCCAGGGAGCACAGAGGAAGGATGCAGGTCCCGAGAAGGAGGAGGCGCAGGAGGACGATGAGAGAGACAAAAGAGACAAGAGAGGCTGCCTAGCGACGCGCTGAGCGCAGGACCTGGCGGAGGCCTCCTGGGGAGGGGCAGAGGCAAACATGCTGCTGCTTCTAGGCTGCTCCGGAGATACAAGCTCGGAAGGGGCTGCAAGGCAGGACTCGCTGAGGAGCAGTCATGTGGATGCCCCGCCTCTCACACGGCACACACTGAAAACATGCAACTAACAAACAACACAACACGCATGTACAATGCGCTTATACAACACTGACAACACACAATGCACACAAACACACACAACCTATACAACACATACCCAATACATGCAACTCACAACACAATATGCATTTTTAACACTCAGGCAACACATAACCAATACATGCAACGCACAACACAACATGTACGTACAACACACTCATACACACATACAGCACACGTAACTCACATACAACACAACACGCACGTATAATGCACTCATACAGCACACACAACACACAACTCACACACAACATGCACATGCAACACACTCATACGACACACTCGTATAACACACAACACACACAACTCACAACACAACATGCACACACAACACTCACACAACATGCACACAATACATACAACTCACAACATACACATACAACATACTCATGCAGCTCACGTACAAAACATGCAACTCACGTTCAACACAACATGCACGTACAACATACATGACACACGCAAATCAACGCAACATTCACATACTCACAACATACACATACAATACACTCAAACAACACATACAAGAAATGTAACTCACGCACAACACAACATGCACATACAACACACTACACAACATTCAACACATACAACATACACAATACATGCAACTCAACACAAATACATGTACAATGCACTCACAACACACAACACTTACACAACACACAACACATGCAACTCACAAACACACGTACAACACACTCATACAACACACAACACTCACACAACATACACACAATACATGCAACTCATATACAACATACATATACACATGTACAATGCACAACACTCATATAACACACAACACACATACAACATACAAAACATACAACTCACAAATACACGTACAACACACTCATACAACACACATACAACATACAAAACATACAACTCACAAATACACGTACAACACACTCATACAACACACAACACTCAAACATACAATAAATGCAACTCAACACAATATGCACATACAACACACATACAACCCATGCAACTCACATACAACACAACACACTCATGCAACACATTCATACAACACACACTGTACAGATTCTAAGTATGAAATAGAAAACAGCACACGCACGGTTTCTAAAGTATGATGAAAGTGTTTTCAAGAAGGTCGTCCAACATCCAAACTGGTACCATGGCCTCATTTTCAGCTGCTGCTCAGATTCAAGCATTTTTATCATCCGCTCTATGAATTATAATAATACAGCATAAACCCAGTTTTCATTTTACACCCACTTTGGCGTGGGGTGCTCCAAAACAGGGGCCAGGAGCCTCAGAGTCGTCCCTCAGAACAAAACACAACCCACACTCAGAGGCCAGGAAGAGAACTCGGGGGGCGACACACACTCTCTCATCTGCAGAGCTCTGCTTCAATTACTTCACACGTAACCAGGGCTGGAACGGAGTTGCTGAGGGTACAGACACGGCAAACTGAGAAGAAACTGGCAGGTGGAGAAAGATCGGCCAAAACCCAAGGAAAAATGCTGAACATTTTCCACAAATAGTTCACACGACAGATGATACTCGGGCTACTGAAAGTTTATTGAGAGGGGTCTTGCTCCAAAGAAAAAGTTCTCTCCCAAGGTTATCGAAGATTCACAGCAGACACCTGCCCCCAACACACCATCTGCCGAGGGCCTATGAGTCAAAAAGAAGGTAAGACAGAAGTAAGGGTGCAGGGGAAGGAGAGCAGGAGGGGACCGAGTACTCGGAACCAAGTGAAGTGATGGGCGGACACTGAATGCCTGACTCCAGGGTTATCACCTCGGAAAACAAGTCTGTTGAAGTCCGTAGTAACAGTGTTAGTGCTTTCACTGAACCTGCACTCAACACTGGAGAACCTCCCTGTGTTATGAAGACGATCTGAAAAATAACATTAATTCACAAGGTAGAGTGACGATTCAGCCACAGAAAATAAAACTGATATAATCCACTACAAGTCACACTGTGTCTTTCTTTAAGACTGGTTTATGATGCAGAAAAGAGGCAGCTTGAGATCTAAAATACTGAAACTGGCAGACACCTCGTTTCCCTGAATTCTCACAACCGTGGCACCAGCTAGGGTAAGACAGAGTGGCTTTCAGAGCTTCCAGAACAACAGAACAGATCAATCATAAATATGCAAAGGTGATCTGAAGACAGAATTAATATTCCACGTTTTGGCTTAAACTAGTCATGTGATTTCCAATAAGTGGGAAACATCCACACCAATTTTTTTAAGAAAGTTCAATGTGAACACATAGTACAGAACACTATCTTTGTTTTGGAATGTATTTCTTTAATATGACAATTTCAATTGTCTTTAGGGATTCCTGATATTGAATGCTCATCTTTACTAATGATGAGCTACCCATTTTCTGACTGAGGAAATGGAAAGTTGTCACTGCCTAACAGCAATACTCAACACAGCCTGTATGAAAGGGAAAGCTATACCTGTGTGCACACACAAGCATACACATGCATACACATACCTACACATGTACACGCACACACACACGTGTATGCACGTGCACACACATGTACACGTGCGTGCATACATACACGTGCATGCACACATACGCACATACATGCATACACACGCATATATGCACACACATACATATACACACGTACACATGTACATACATACATGCATATACACGTGCACATGGACACGCATACACGCACATACACACGCATACACACGTGCACACACATGCATGTGTACATGCATACGTAAGTATCATCTCAGGTATGTGGATTCAAAATTCTGATGCAAACAAGAATAATCACAAAACAAGGTAGGGTGTCAACAAGTGAGAATTGAGATGGAAGTCCTGGAATGTTCCAGAGACGATATGAGGGAGGTCTGCACATCACATAAACATCTTACCCATTTTAAACGTGACCATTCCTGCCAACATCGGCCTGGATTAAGAAGATTTCATTTACATAAGGAACAGAAAATATAATACTTGTTCTAATGAGGTTCTCTAATCATTAGATTATTTTCATAATTATAAGTAATCACTAAATAACTTCCTTTCAAGGGTCTAAAAATAAAAATAAGATAACAAAGTCACAGTCCTGACAGTTTTATCATGCAAATCACAGCTGTGAAAATCAAGCATGGTTTTGAGACTATGCCCTCCTCAAATACCCTTCATGTAATTTTGTACCAGTAATGGCTGGTAATTAATTGTTACACCAGGTGGAAAAGTATATCATTTGGGGTATATGAAGTAAGCATGTAAAGAGAAATGACCACACACACCTGAAACTAGGTCTCAATTGACAACTGTTTCCTTCTTTCGATTTGCTTAATTTACTTCATGAGGTGCCTTGAGGAGAGAAAGCAGAGCTGGGATCCGCCCCGAGGCTGCTTCGGGAAGAGCTGGGTGGGCACCAAGCCCCTCAGACCGAGGGCTGAGCTGTGTGGCCATGACCCCATCACTGCGGCTCCCCAAGCCTGTGTCCCTTTGTGTCACGCAAACCCCTGCCACACAGGTGACACACGCCACACGTCTGACACAGGCTCAGCACACAGGGAGCGATCAGTAAGTGGTGACTAGAGAGAAGCGATGGCCTTCAGCGTGGACGGAGAAGACAGGTCACAGACTCACAGAGGAAACCCCACAGATCCACAGACGGAGAAAACACCACAGACGCATGGACGGAGGAAACAGACCACAGACGCACGGAGGGAATAAAAGCACCACAGACGCACGGAGGGAGGAAAAGCGCCACAGACGCACACATGGAGAAAACGCCACAGATGCACGGACGGAAGAAACGCCACTGACACACGGACAGAAGAAATGCCACAGACGCATGGATGGAGGAAACGCGCCACTGAGGCACGCATGGAGAAAACAGGCCACAGACGCACGAAGGGAGAAAACGCCACAGACGCATGGACGGAAGAAACAAGGCAGAGACGCGCACACACCAGTGTGGAACATGGGACAGGAACGTCCCGGCCATGCACCTTCCACTCCCACTAGGGACTTCCCACTCCAGAGCACTCAGGATGGCTGTGGAACTCCTGCCACCCACCCCAGAGGTGAAGCTGGGGAGCCAGAGATGAGCAGGTTCACGTCCATCAAATGCGGCTGCAATCCCTGTAATAACAGGAGGTCACCATTAAACAGAAGGGCACTTCACTTGGAATAAAAGCACTCTGCATAAAAGAACTAAAGATTGGCCGGAGACCGCTTAGAAACCATCACAATCATTCTTGCTAGTGACAGCGAAGCTTCAAGAGTGGTCACTTTTCCTGTAGAAACGCCACAGAGGTGATTCCTGGAACTCAGTTAGAATATTTCTTTCCCGGAAACCACACAACCAAGAGTTTAATAATGCCATCTCTTGAGCAGAAAGATTAAGATTTCTGATGAAACAAAACCCTGGCAAGCCTCCTGATTCTAGAAGATGCTATACAGAAAAGCTAACTCAAAGGGGTTGCATTTCTTTTGTCGTCCATGACACACACGAAAAAAATTTTAAATATACAAAAAATGTAGGATTTGTACAGTGAGTACCAATGTATCTACCCCCTGGATCACAGATTAGATTTTAAATGTAAAGTTCTAAAGGTTCCCAGCTAAGAAAATGTGCAGTGTAAGCCTCTACCTAGTTAGAACCAAGGGGAATGGAATGAGCTTTCCCCGGCCTTGCTACTCAGCTGGGAGGGGCTGCCAAGGCTCGGCCACCCCACCCCAGAGCACCCAGGATGGCTGTGGAGTTCCTGCCACCCATCCCAGAGGTGAGGCTGGATCCCCAATCGAGGTGTTAAGAGTGAGCCAGCTGGGTGTGATGTCTCAAGCCTACAATCCCAGCACTTTGGAAGGCCAAGATGGGTGGATTACGAAGGCAAGAGATCGAGATCATCCTGGCTAACACGGTGAAACGCCGTCTCTGCTAAAAAAAATACAAAAAACTAGCTGGGCGAGGTGGCGGGCGCCTGTAGTCCCAGCTACTCTGGAGGCTGATGCAGGAGAATGGCATAAACGTGGGAGGCGGAGCTTGCAGTGAGCTGAGATCTGGCCACCGCACTCCAGCCTGGGCGACACAGGGAGACTCCATCTCAAAAAACAAAACAAACAAACAAAAAGAGTGAGCCAGCCTTTAGAGGTCATGTGGTCTATACTTGAATAGAAAATGTTCCAGGAAACCAAAGATTCAAATGCCTCTGATGAATTGCTAATCATTTGAAACCCAGGCTCCTCATCTATATAAAGAGAACAATGCTCTCTCCTGAGAAAGCATTTCAGAAGGACGAAAAAGAATCCACATGAGAGCAGCTGAAAACTACAAAGCACCCTGCAATTATAAGATTTTTTCCATATCTTTGTTTCAAGGAATGTCAGCATTCTAAATATTGCGCTTCATCCCACATCACCTTTCAGGAGCAAATCATAACGATCAAAAGTATCAGCAGAATCCCTACCAGCTCAGTCGCCGTGTGCTTCTTCTCCCTGCAGGAGAATTCCTGCAGAATGATGGGACCAAGAATGGCTCCCTGACATCATGTGCCCATATTCCTTCCCCAGGGAGCTATTCCTGTACTCAGGGGGCATGGGAAACCTGTATAACACCACCAGAAAGTCCTTGTTTGATTTACACACTTCCCAGAAGGGCTGATTTTATCCAGAATCCGAACTGTGTCAAACACTAAACCTAAGAAATCATTAAAAACCAAGGAAATGTAAGGTCATCTCCTGCCCTGGGTGCATGGCTACTAGGGGAAAAATAGAAAATGAGACATGAAAGCAAACTTTTAAGATATTCAGAACACCACTGGATGATTCCAGGAACCCATTACAGATCATTGCTGTTCCTAATAACAGGAAAGTAATTCTAAAATTCCAACAGGCATGGTGAGTCCCTCACTTGCATGAAATCAAAATAATAATCCATCGCTATCTTTAAAAGACAAAAGAAAAACTCTATTTCCTCTTCATATTAATTTGTGTACTAATAACTTAAGTGAGGAAATCTTAATGTCTGGACTGAGATATCAATAGCAAAATAACCCCAAGCTTCCCAATTAAAGGATATAGATGGGCTGAGTGGATTTAAAGAAGAAAAACCAACTATATGCTGCCTACAAAAAACTCACTTCAGCCGTAAAGACACACATAGACTAAATGTGAAGGGATGGAAAAACATGTTCCACATTAATGGAACTCAAAAGTGAGCAAGAGTAGCTATATTTATTTCAGACTAATCACAAGTTAAGTCAAAAAATCTCTTTACGTAATAAAGAGATCAACATAGCAAGAGGATATAACAATTACGAGTATATGGTCACCCAACAACAAAGCACCCAGATACATAAAGCAAATATTAGTAGATCTAGAGAGAGAGGTTGGGCACGGTGCCTCATGCCTGTAATCCCAGCACTTTGGGGGGTGGAGGCAGGTGGATCACCTGAGGTCAGGAGATCAAGACCAGCCTGGCCAACATGGTGAAACCCTGTCTCTACTAATACAAAAAATTAGCCCAGGAAGGTGGCACACGCCTGTAATCCCAGCTACTTGGGAGGCTGAGGCAGGAGAATCACTTGAACTCGGGAGGTGGAGGTTGCAATCAGTTGAGATTGCACCTCTGCACTCTAGCCTAGGCAACAAGAGCAAAACTCCGTCTCAAATATATATATATATATACACACATACATATGTATACATATATATATAGAGAGAGAGACAGAGAGAGAGAGAGAGACAACAATAGTAGGGGCCTCAAAACCCCACTGTCAGCACTGGAGATCATCTAGACAGAAAATAACAACAAATTATCAAGTTGAAAGTACAGTGTAGACCAAATGGACCTAACAGACATTTACAGAACATTTCATCCAACAGATACAGAATGCACATTTTTCTCATCGGCACATGGAACATTCTCTAGAATCAACCACATGCTAGGCTGCAAAAGAAGTCTCAATACATTTTTTAAAAATTGAAATAACATCTAGGATATTCTCAGACGGTAACAGAATAAAGCTATAAATCAACAACAAGGAACAGATACTTCTCAAAAGAAGACATTTATGCAGCCAATAGACACATGAAAAAATGCTCATAATCACTCGCCATCAGAGAAATGCAAATCAAAACCACAATGAGATACCATCTCACACCAGTTAGAATGGCAATCATTAAAAAGTCAGGAAACGACAGGTGCTGGAGAGGATGTGGAGAAATAGGAACACTTTTACACTGTTGGTGGGATTGTAAACTAGTTCAACCATTATGGAAAACAGTATGGCGATTCCTCAAGGATCTAGAACTAGATGTACCATATGACCCAGCCATCCCATTACTGGGTATATACCCAAAGGATTATAAATCATGTTGCTATGAAGACACATGCACACGTATGTTTATTGTGGCCCTATTCACAATAGCAAAGACTTGGAATCAACCCAAATGTCCATCAGTGACAGACTGCATTAAGAAAATGTGGCACATATACACCATGGAATATTATGCAGCCATAAAAAAGGATGAGTTTGTGTCCTTTGTAGGGACATGGATGCAGCTGCAAACCATCATTCTTAGCAAACTATCACAAGAACAGAGAACCAAACACCACATGTTCTCACTCATAGGTGGGAACTGAACAATGAGATCACTTGGTCTCGGGAAGGGTAATATCACACACCGGGACCTATCATGGGGAGGGGGGAGAGGGGAGGGATTGCACTGGGAGTTATACCTGATGTAAATGACGAGTTGATGGGTGCTGACGAGTTGATGGGTGCAGCACACCAACATGGCACAAGTATACATATGTAACAAACCGGCACGTTATGCACATGTACCCTAAAACTTAAAGTATAATAATAAGAAGAAAGAAAGAAAGAAAGAAAGAAAGAAAGAAAGAAAGAAAGAAAGAAAGAAAGAAAGAAAGACAGAAAGAAAGAAAGAAAGAAAGAAAGAAAGAAAGAAAGAAAGAAAGAAAGAAAGAAAGAAAGAAAGAAAAAGTCAGGAAACAACAGGTGCTGGAGAGGATGTGGAGAAATAGGAACACTTTTACACTGTTGGTGGGACTGTAAACTAGTTCAATCATTGTGGAAAACAGTGTGGCGATTCCTCAAGGATCTAGAACTGGAAATACCATTTCTCCCAGCAATCCCAATACTGGGTATATACCCAAAGGATTATAAATCATGCTTCCATAAAGACACATGCACACGTATGTTTATTGCGGCACTATTCACAATAGCAAAGACTTGGAAGCAACCCAAATGTCCATCAATGACAGACTGGATTAAGAGAATGTGGCACATTTACACCATGGCATACTATGCAGCCATAAAAAAGGATGAGTTCATGTCCTTTGTAGGGACACGGATGCAGCTGGAAACCATCATTCTCAGCAAACTATCGCGAGGACAGAAAACCAAACACCGCATGTTCTCACTCATAGGTGGGAAATGAACAGTGAGATCACTTGGACACAGGAAGGGGAACATCACACACTGGGGCCTGTTGTGGGATGAGGGGAGGGGGGAAGGATAGCATTACGAGATATACCTAATTTAAACGACAAGTTAACGGGTGCAGCACACCAGCTTGGCACATATATACATATGTAACAAACCTGCACATTGTGGACATGTACCCTGGAACATGAAGTTTAATAAACAATCAAACAAAAAACAAATCAACAACAAGGAGAACTTTCAAAACTGTATAAATACATAGAAATTAAACAATATGCCCTTGAATAGCCAATGGGTCAATGAAGAAATTAAGAAGGAAATTTAAAAATTTCTTGAAATAATTGAAAACAGAAACACAACATATCAAAGCCAATGACATACAGCAAAAGTAGTATTAAGAGGAAAGTTTATAACAATAAACTCCTACATTTAAAAAACAGATTTAAAATAAACAACCTAACAATGAACTGCAGTGAGCTAGAAGAACAAGAACAAATCAAATCCAGAAGAGGTAGCAGAAAAGAAATAACGAAGATCAAAGAGGAAGTAAATAATATGGAAACTAACAAATATAAAAGATGAAGAAAAAAGTGTTGGTTTTTTGAAAAGATAAATAAAATAGACAAGCCATTCGCTACACTAAGAAAGAAAAAGAAATCCCAAATAAATAAAATTAGAAACAAAAAAGGAAAATTACATTTGATACCACAGAAATACAAGGGATCATTAGAAACTATTTTTAACAACTGTATGTCAAGAGATTGGAAAACCTAGAGGAAATGGATAAATTCCTGGACATGTACAACCTACCAAGATGGAACCAAGAAGAAACGGAAATCCTAAACAGACCAATAATGAGTAACACGTATGACTATATAATAATAAAATGTCTCCCAACAAAGAAAACCCCAGAACTTGGTGGCTTCACAGCTGGATTCTACAAATTTTTCTTTCAATTCTCCTCAAACTATTCCAAAAATATTGAAGAGGAGGGAATTCTGTCAAGTTCATTCTTCAAGCCAAGCATTACACCGATACCAAAATAAGACAAGGACACAATAAAAAGAGAAAACTATAGGTCAATACCCCTGATGAACACAGATGCAAAAATCCTCAGCAAAATACTAACAAACTGAATCCAACAGTAAATCAAAAAGATTATACACCATGATCAAGTGGGATTTATCCCAGGATGCAAGGATTGCTCAACAAACACAGATCAATAAACACGCTACATCACATCAACAGAATTAAGGACAAAAACCATATCATTTCGACAGATACAGAAAAAGCATTTGATAAAATTCAACGCTGCTTCATGATAAAAAGTCTCAACAAACGAGGCACTGAAGGAAACATACCTCAACACAATAAAGGCCATATGTGACAAACCCACAGCTAACATAATGCTGAATGGGGAAATACTAAGAGCTTTTTCTCTGACACCTGTAACAAGACAAGGACGCCCACTTGTGCCACTCCTATCCAACACAGCACTGAACGTCCTAGTCAAGAGCAGTTAGACAAGAGAAAGAAATCAAGGGCACCCAAAGTGGACAGGAGAAACTCTAATTGTCTGTTTGCAGACAATATGATCTTATATATTAAAAAAAAAAAAAGGCTCCAGCAAAAATCTCTTTGAACCGATAAACAAATTTAGTAAAGTTACAGAATACAAAATAAACATATAAAAGTCAGTAGCATTTCTATAGACTAACAATGAACCAGTGGAAAAAGAAATCAAGAAAGCAATCCAATTTAGTTACAAAAATATAAAATAAAAATAAAAATACCTCAGAAGAAGTCTAACCAACAGGGTTAAAGATCTCTATGAGGAAAATGATATTCTACCCTCTGAAGGTAGAACAGTGGATTCTAGAGACAGGAAAGGGCGGCGGGAAGGCAGAAAGGGAGAGGTTGGCTAATGGATACAAAATTACATCTAGATAGTAAAAATGAGGTTTAGTGTGCTATAGCCTTGTAGGGTGACTGTAGCTTATAATTTATTGTATATTTTCAAGCAGCTAGAAGAGAGGATTTTAAATATTCCCAGCATTAAGAAATGACAAATGTTTGAGAAGACGGACATGCTAATTATCCTGATTTGCTAATTACACATGATAAACATGTATTGAAATATCACACTGTATCCCATGGATATGTACCGTAATGTGTCCATTAAAAATAATACTTGTTAAAAACCCAAGGGCCATTTCTCATTTGTCCTATGTCAATGTCGTGGTCCATTGGTGGAGACCTAGCCCTTTGCAAGTTAGACTATAGTCACTTGAGCTGAAAGCAAATGAATCGTCACAAAAACTACCACTGGCACCAAGTCTTCTTTCCAGAATTTCCTGGCCACAGCACTGCCACAGTCACTGTGGGCAGGAAAGACACACTAGCAACCAAGTTTCAACCCCAGCACAGTTGATGCTTTTATTTCTCTGGTTTGGAATAAGTGTGTGTTCATAACTTACATTTACTCCAACTGTCCCCTTGCTTAAATAGCTCCTTAAGGATGATTTTCTGTTACTAAATTCCAACAGCTTCTGAGCACCCATTATATTCTGCAAAGTAAATAAAAAGAGAAAATGTGTTGAAAGCCTGATAATGTTCACTGAAAAATCCAGAATGATGTACTGCTTGAAATGGCCACTCCACCTTGTTCCTTTACATGACTTTTAAAGTAGCCCCAGTTATTACACATAATTGAAGACATAATTTCTGCAATACCATTAGGTCCACAAAGGGTGGGGCTGGGGGACTTCAAAGTCTGTCTCTGAATTTTTTTTAAAAAAAGGAAAGCTTATGAGAGTAGGTAATGAAAATAAATATTCACACAACTCAGAACAGGGCATGGTGACACATAAAGCTCCAGCCTGGCACAGGTGTCCAGCCAGTGAGGGTGGGGACACAGACTCATATGGTCCCCACAATCCCCCAGAAGTGCCACAGACAGGTGGATGGCCTGAGGTAGAATCAGGCTCCGAATTCCAGGAGCTGTCTGGCTCATGTGCACCGCTTGTGGTCCACAGTGCACGAGGATGCCCCACGTCAACAGTCCCGGTGCAGAGCACAGAATGCCCCATGTCACGAGCCCCCGCTGCAGAGCATAGCCCGAAGGTGCCAGCCCAGCCTCCTACACACACTGGCCACCAAGGCACTGCCCTCCAGGAAGGAGGACCCCAGAGGTCGTGGCAGGATGAGATTCTGCTCTTCATCATCCCCGAGCAGAGGGGAAAATCCCGGCAGACGTTTGGGGAGCCTCTACAGGTGGCTCTCGGACTCTGAGTGGAGGTTCAAAGTTGTCCCCAGATACGCTAGACTCAAACCTAAAACAGGTCATTCTTCCAGATACGCCCAGACTGGGACCTATATAGGCCATCCATCCTAGCTTTCCTCTGGAAAAGCAGGCTTAAAAGAGTATCGACTAAAAGGGGCCACCAGGAAGAGGGAAGTCCTATCTTTAAAAAAAGAAATAATTTTTCTAAAAAAGAGGCACTGAGGCTCTGACCCATCTGATCACTGAGTACGTGCTCAGCAGCATCTGTCAGAGCAGAGCAAGTACACACACGCTCTCCATACCCTGTGCTCCGGGTCCCCGTGCTCCCTGCTCCCATGCCCCCCGCACCCGTGCTCCCCACACCTGTGCTCCGGGCACCCATGCTCCCCGCACCCGTCCTCACCACGTCCATGCTCCCCACACCTATCTGTGCTCCCCATGCCTATGTTCCCTGCACCCGTGCTCCCCGCACTGTGTTCCCTGCACCCATGTCTGCTCCTCGAGCTCTCTTCCACTGATTTCCTCTGTACGTCCCTCTTGATAGTCACTGTCACCTCGAATCACCTGGCTAAATGGAGGTAAAGAAAAAGTCTAGAGTAGCACATTGGAGGACAGAGTGGAAGTGGCTGTTTACCAAGCAGGGCTATGAGATGAGCGCATCTGATCCCCATTAATCCTGACGGTCAGTTGATTAGCCCTGTTCAACAGCTGGGGACACTGAGGTGTGGAGGGACGGGCTTGCTTACTCCGGACGATGCTGACAGTGTGGGCCCAGCCCAGTCCCACAGCCACCAGGAGGAGGCTCCTGAGTGGGCAGGCGCCGAGGTGCAGCGCAGAGAACGCCTGGGACCCTGGCATAGACTCCTCAGGAAGGAAACAGAGAAAGGTCCACAGAGACTCAAGCAGCACAGAAGAAGGTCACCCACAAGTTAAAAATAGATGTTTGTGCTCTATCGTCCCAGCGTGCTAAACATCCAGCTCGCTCACACGCACCGCCTGACGTGAGCCCGGCCTCCTTCAGCATTGGGCTAAGCGAGAGAGGCACCTGCCCCTCTCCCGACAATAGCAGGCTCGGCAGCTATTCTTCAATGTACTTGACACCCCTCCGTGAGGATTAAGCTACACTCTGTCGACACTGGGTAAGTTTAATGCCAACACAGCTAACCGTGTCGATCTGCAGTGAACAAACAACTTACTTTGGATGACTCTGTCACTGACAAAGATCCTGAATCTCCTAGCAAAGCTTAGTGACACGACTTACCTTTCTGTTTTCATTTCAGGTACACTGGCCCATACGGTCTAGTTTACCTGCTGATAATGCCTTGGAAAGACCACCAGGGGGCCCCACACCATTTTTGGCTTCATAGGGATGTGAATTTCCCTTTGATGACAAAGGTAATGGGGAAATAAAACAAGGATCCAAAACAGATGCCTGTGTGTTTCCTGGGAGTGATAAGGTCAGGAACTGCCGCTCTGTGTCAGGTGAGGGAGTAACAGAGAGAATGACACCAACTCCTGAGACAGGACCTGATGCATGGTGCAGCCACCGCCTGTGGCCATGGAAATTCCAGGGAATGCAGGCCCCAGTTGCATGGTACAGCCACCATCTGCGACCACAGAAATACCAGGGAATGCAGACCCTCAGTCACATGGTACAGTTACATCCGCAGCCACAGAAATTCCAGGGAAGGCAGACCCTCTGACACATGGTACAGCCACCATCTATAGCCATGGAAATTCCAGGGAACACAGACCCTCATTCACATGGTACAGTCACCACCTTTGGCCACGGAAATTCCAGGGACACCAGTTGCATGGTGCAGACACCACCTGCAGCCACAGAAATTCTGGGGAACGCAGACTCCAGTCGCACGGTACAGCCACCACCTGTGGCCATGAAATTCCGGGGTATGCAGGCCCCAGTCTCTAAAGTGTTATTTGTTTTAGGAACTTCACCGCAGTGAATGTGGAAGAGTTTCTCTCTGTGCAGAGCTCAGTATCCAGAAGGGAAGTCGGCCCTAGGAATGCCTTCCTCCTCTTCAGAGCTCAGGGCCCAGGGCTGACGCCCTTGCGAGGGGTCCTTGTTCGGCAACTGTGCCTGTGGAGGGTTCCCCAACACTCACTGTGCACCTCCTAGGAGCGGAGGCTACAACAGGGAGCCAGAGATCAAGCTCTGCTCAGACAACAGTGAGCTGATGGCCTTCCACTCTAAGTTCCAACTGCAAGGAGTGTGTATTCCATGAATGCTTGCTAAATGAATGATTCATAGAAGGTCGTCTGTGCTGACCTTTGCTGGTCTGCTGACTGTGGGTTTCAGAGCATAGACCTCATTCCTGGAGCAGCCAGTCCTTCCCAGAGTGATGGCTGCTGGAGGACAAAGCCCAGGGCTTCTGTCCTGCAGCAACGTGCTCAGGACCCTGCGCTGGGCACGCTGGGGGCCTCTCCAGCAGGAGATCCCCAGTCCTGACCTTGCAATATCAGTGAACCCCAGGGGAGTTCCAAGTGCTCAAAATCAAGTAAATGTCCATTGTGATTCAACATATCAATTGTAGAAGAAAGGGCAGATTGCCGCCTCCCTCCTCAAACTAGGGACCATAAATCGATCCGCGGCCCTAACTGAGGCTCTGCCTTAAATCCTGCTAAAACTACCAGCCAAATACTCAAATTTACATTAGAGTTAAAGGGGGAAAAAAAAAAAAAAAAAAAAAAACTAAACCAAACACCTGTAAGAAATGATCAAGCAACCTGTGATACATCAACCTAAAGATTAAACATTAAAACAATGAAGTAGCAAGATATTAAAAGAGTATAAACTCTGTGTACATCGTGGTTCACGGTTCTAAAATTACACAGAGACAAAGACTGGAATGGAAGGGGGATAGGTTTACAGATACATTTTTTATTTTTAGTTTTTTAATTTTAAATATTACTTCTGTAATGTATGATTTGACTAACCAGATAATTGGACCAAAAAAAATCAATTATGCCTATAGATAAATATGCACAGAATCCTTCTCTCTGATGCCAATGGAATTAGTTTGGGTCGGGCCCACAGTCTTCAATCTTTTAATTAAGACGCAAAAACCAGGGCCGAGCGCTGTGGCTCAAGCCTGTAATCCCAGCACTTTGGGAGGCCGAGATGGGCGGATCACGAGGTCAGGAGATCAAGACCATCCTGGCTAACACAGTGAAACCCCGTCTCTACTAAAAAATACAAAAAAAATAGCCGGGCGAAGTGGCGGGCACCTGTAGTCCCAGCTACTCGGGAGACTGAGGCAAGAGAACGGCGTAAACCCGGGAGGCGGAGCTTGCAGTGAGCTGAGATCTGGCCACTGCACTCCAGCCCGGGCGGCAGAGCCAGCTCCGTCTAAAAAAAAAAAAAAAAAAAAAAGACACAAAAACCATCTGTCAGGCTATTAGAAAAAAAAAAAAAAGATTTATAACCAGGAGCCCAGAAGAAAATGACCTGCTGTGTATCACAGCGTCTCTCCACGCCTCTCCACCCGGGACAGTGCTCCCTCTTTCCCCATTTTCATACCTACAGCACAAAGCACTTAGTAAGGAACTATCTCAATTCATGAGTCGCACAGTACAAAGGTCCGATGTCGCTGCCAAACATACCCTGCAGCCCCAAAACGAAGTGACAACCCCCAGTGAAGGAAGAATGAGAGGCTGCTGGTTGTCATTTTAAATCTCGCAACTCAATGTCTTTGCACTTTCCTGCTTTGTTGGTTTCAAGGGCTTATTCAAATTAACCCCCCTACTGGATATTGAAGAAAGAAAGCAGGATGGTTGTGCAGGCTCTGAAGAGGCAGAGCCCTCGTTCCGCGGCCACCGCTGTCTTTCTACCCACAGCAGACGGGTTGACCAATTAGTCTCCCTTAGAGGGCACTGTTTATGATCATCGCGAACAAATGGATGCAATTGCTTCTTTTGAGATGTAGCAAATTCTGGGACCTCCGCAGGAAAAAAAAAAAAAAATAAGGGCACTGGCGCAATAGTCGTAACCTCTGCGTGACACACACACAGAAGGAAAATTAAAGCCCTGGAGGCGGAGGCGTTTGGAAAGGGAAGGTGGAAGCAGGAAGGACGCCCACAGAATAGAGTGGTCAGAAACGGACCATGTCACTAAAGGGCGCCTTAGACGGTCCAGAGGACAAAATGTCCCTCTTTCCAGGGTAAACACCCATTTGCCAAACAGCCAGTGACAGCAAGAAGGAGTTTGCTTTTTTTTTTTAAGGCGTCGAAGAGCAAGAAATAAGCTTAATAATGGGACTGACAGGGCCCTGGGCTGCTGACTCAGCTGATGTGCACAGCATCAAAACCCAGGTTCCTCAGTGCGCTCCCTCTGCAGTTCAGGACAGCGCTACAACTCACCCCATCAATCACTGCTTAAAAAAGAAGTTCTAAAAAAAGAGACGACCCATTTGAAAGCAGCTGGAGGAGGAAGACAGAGAGCGACTCGCAGAACCCAACCGCTTGTAGCTTCGGAACCATAACAAGAATATGAAACTAGCGGGTCCAGTGTGAGGCAGAACAGAGACGCCGTCACGGCTCTCAAGAGGCTGAACGGGAAGCCCATGGCTCAGGCCCCGCAACGCCCTAATGGTGCCTGGAGCAGCCCACAGGTCTGTGTCCTTCGTATGGGTTCACCTTCCTAGTTTCCTGGGTAAATTCAATGTACAGCATTTATTCGCCAAGAAAAGAACATTCAAATCAAACTACTGTCATGACTCTGAAGGACTCTTAACACTCCAGTCCACACGTTCAAAAGCCCACAAATATCAGTGCTGCCACTGTGCAGGTAACAATGTTTTGGATGCATCATGCACGTAACCAGTAACGATGTTTTCATGTTTTCCGTAGCCATCTCATTCAGGATACATAAATATCTGTGACGACTTGACACTTAGTTATCTGTGACTTTCAGATAGATTTAACAAGTCTACCTGACGGAGAAGGCCTCACCCTCCCGATCCCGGGCACAGGCGCCCCTACGTGCACCCGGGGCCTGGGGAGCGCACTCTCCATCACCTCCCGCTCTTCAATGCTAAATGTCCTCCCGGCGCGCCCGCGTCGTGGGCCCAGGCTCGGGCCCCTCCTGGAGAGCCGCTTCCACATTGCAGGGCAGGGGAAGCCCAGAGCCCGCGCCGCGGCGCCGCTGACGTCCCGGAGTCCCCGCTTCCTGGTCCTTCCGGTCCGCGGAGGCTGGCGGGGAGGGCCTGGGACCCACTTTAGTTTTCAGTTTTATCACGAGCCGGAAGGCGACAGCACAGGCGAGCACAAGAAACCCTTTTTGTAAATCTTCCAGCGGAAACGCGAGGGGCTGCCGGACCGCCTCGGAGACGCCAGGCGGGAACCCAGAGCACCCCCGCCGCGTCCTGCATTGCAGCAGCCGGGACCCCGCCCACACCGCGCGGGGCACGAGGCTACAGGAGGTGTGCGGGGACCCGGCCGTTTCTTCCTCGACATGCTGGGTGGTGGCGTGGGGCGGCGTTGGGGGGCGGGGGGCCACTTAGGAAGTGATCGCGCTGTACCCTCGCTTCGGAGGGGAAGCCCGGCCCAGTCCTACAGCTCAGAGGCAGAACGACCCCCGAGGGCGCTCCAGGCGACCCCTCTGCCAGGTTCAATTTAAAACATAAACCGGACGGGATGGAAAGCTCACTATCTTTCGGATGGAGGTTCCTAGCGCCATGTCCCTTCCTCCTCCGCCCCACCCGGCAAGGACCCCGGGGCTGCCTTGACGGTTCACGCTGCCCCGCAGGTACCCCTGCCCTGCCGCTCCCGGGCACAGGCTTCGACCCAGTTCTCCCGATCGCTTCCCCGCTCTTCTCCCCGGTTCTTCCCATCGCTTCCCCATCTTTCCCCGGGTCCTCCCATCGCTCCCCCCCTCTTCTGCCCTATCCCCCCATCCCCTTCGCCCTGTTCTCCCTCTCTCCATCCGTCCCGACCTCGCCGCCTGGAGGGGGGCGCGCACCTTGAGCATCCCCGCCACTGGTCAGCACGCCGATGGCCTTGCCGGCCCCGGAGAGGTGCTCCAGGAACTTCCGCAAAGAGCCCTTGGGGGCCCGGGAGTCGTCCGCGTCCATGGCGAGGAGGCCGAGGGTAGTCGCTAGTCCGGGTGCGCGGCAGGCAATGGGGACCCTGCCCGTGCGCGCTGGACTCGGAACTGCTGCCCCGCCCGCGCCCCCGCCTGGCGCCAGCGCCAATGGGCAGTGACGGGCGGGGCCCGAGCGCACCGGAGGGCCTGCGGGGGCGGGGGCACGGCTAGGGGCAGGGGCAGGGAAAGGGGCAGGGAAAGGGCAGGGGCTGGCGGGGAGGGGGCGTGTGTAGGCAGGAGCACCTACGCGGGGGTCGTCGTAGGTAGGGGCCGCGCTAGCGATGGGGGAGGTCGCAGATGCGGGGGTACCGCCACAGGTGGGCGGGGTCCCTGTGGGTGGGGTCGCGTTGCTGGTGCGCGAGCCTCGCGGGTGGCTTGGAGGACTCTGGTTGGGGGCTTTAGAGATGCCCGGAGCGCCACAGGTGGGGGCAGGGGCAGTGTCAGGGGAAGGGGAGACCGCAGGGGGGTGAGGTCACAACGTTTGCTGGGCGCGCCAAGGCGGGGCGGAATAGAACGCGGGGAGCATCTCCCGGGGGGGCAAGGGAGACCGTGAGTGGGCGCGAACGCCGGGGCGGGTGGAAACCCCGCACTTGCTGGGAGCGCCGATGGCGGGGCGGGATGGAATTGGGGCGCGGAGACCCTACCTGGACGCGGAGGCTCGCGGCAGGCCCGGCCGCTCCTGCTGTTGTCGGCGCCTAGCCCGGCCGCTCGCACAGCTTGTTGTTGCCCGCAGGATGCCTCTGGGGGCTGCACTGGGAGCCCCGGGGCGCGGCTTCCTCGACCCCCGCCCCCAAGTTTTCTCTGCAGCCTGAGGTCGGGAAGGACGCACGGAGAGTGGATCATTCAGGTGGCGAGAAAAGCTGAGCGCGGCGGGCTTAGCTATGACGAAGCTGCGATTTCCCGGGCCCACGGGGGCTGTGGCGCTCCTCAGCCACCAGCCCGGCCCTTTGGGAGAAGATGCCTTGGGGTGGAGGAGGGTATCAGGGCGCGACCCTCAGAGACGCCTGGGGGCGCGGAAGTCAGAGTGGGGCAGGAGGAGGCGCAACAGGACTGGCCTGAAGGGGAGGCGGGACGACCCTTCCTCCCCACGGACACGCGCGCTGCTGTACGCTGTGCTGACCTCGGCTGACTTCACTGGCCAACTCCACGTACTGAAATCCGCACACCCGATGGGGTGTGCGGTTGTCCATCCACAGCTTAACAGCCTGGTGCCGGTTACCCTGCGACGGGAGAGGGGGCAGCCCCCACAAAAGCACGGGCTTATGGGGCCCCGGTTCCTTCAGTGCTCACCCCACGAAGTAGGGCTGCCAAACGGCCCCACTCGAGGGCTTACCGGAGGATGGTCCTGCGCAGTGGGTGTTTGTTGAACAGATAAGAGACAACAAAAGAGACTAAGAAGAGGTTTGTTCTATGAACCGGGGAATACGAAGCAATCGCAAAGGAGAGTCTCGCTAAAGGGCAATCCTGGGGAAAAGATGGAGAGGCATGGATTTTTCTTGGATGTGTGTCTCATCCTGGGGCTCATCCCGCTGAGCATCAAATATTCATTGCAAAAGAGGAAAAAAAAAATATGCTGCGGACAATGCTGGATGGTCTGATCTCTCCCTTGGCCAGAATGAACGGGGAAATTCCTAACCCCTCGTGGTCCTCAGAATCACCTGTCCTATGCACACGCCCACGAAACCACTGAAGTCCAGTTTCTGCCAGCGCAGCCAGGGAATGTATATTTTTAGACAAACCACCTAGGTTACTCTGATGAATGCAAAGTCAGAGAGCGCTGCTCTCATGCACTGAGCCTGAGCATTATTCTATTAATAAAAAAGGAGAGGAGAATCCTGGGTGTCTTAAGGTGGCAGTTGAGTGGCCTTTGCCTTCTGGCAGGCAGAAGAGCAGACCAAGGCTCTGAGCACCTGCACCCACCGCTGGACTCAGGATCTGTGCTGGAGAATAGAAGGGCTAATTTAATTATTCATGCCTTTTCAGAGCATATTACATGTGGAGAAGGTAGGGCACACTGAATTTTATTCAGCCAAATACCCCTTATCTCCTTATACAATTGATACTTTTATATTGAACATTAGGGGATGGGTCATTTGTCATCAAATTGTCTATAACACAGAAAACCATAGACACAACCTAACAGTTCAAACATGATGAGTTAAAAAATGATGGTAAAAATAGACGCTGCAATAATATTTAGTTGCTGTTACCGCTACGAAGATAAGTGTCTACTGACATGGAAATAAGTTCAGGACATACAAATAAGTGAAAAGGCAGGCCTAGACACAGTGCGAGCCTGTGTGTGCGAGTGTGTGTGTGTGTCTGCATATATATGTAAATGTTTCTGAGCATTTTATTTCCTTTCTTTTGCTTAGTATAGGTAATGCCATTTTTTCTCTCCGATGAACAGGTATTGCTTAGGGAATAGAAATAGTTAATTTAAAATAATAAAATTTAGAGTGTCAAGACCCCCAAGGCTACAGATTATGTTCAAAAGTTTGTCTGTATATAAGGGCTGAGGTCAGGGTGGTCACTGACGGTCCTCACACATCTGTTCTTATGAGTTTGGCGCATTGCTCAGTCAGTCAGAGAATTAACATATATTAATATATACCTGTAGCTAAGATGGAAAAGAATGGCTATGGCTCTTTTTTTTTTTTTTTTTTTTTGCATGTCATGTATTTTAATGGTGCTACAATTAGAGGTTCTCTTTTTTTTAAAATCTTTGGCCTTAGCAATGAATCTTCTAATTCACCTGGAAGATATTGTCATGCGTGTCCCTGCGAAGAGACCACCAAAGAGGTTTTGTGTGAGCAACATGGCTGTTTATTTCACCAGGGCGCAGGTGGGCTGAGTCCGAAAAGAGAGTCAGCAAAGGGAGATAAGGGTGGGACCGTTTTATAGGATTTGGGTAAGTAAAGGAAAATTACAGTCAAAGGGGGGTTGTTCTCTGGCGGGCAGGAGTGGGGGTCACAAGGTGCTCAGTGGGGAAGCTTTTTGAACCAGGATGAGCCAGGAAAAGGAATTTCACAAGATAATATCATGGCTTAAGGCAAGGACCAGCCATTTTCACTTCTTTTGTGGTGGAATGTCATCGGTTAAGGCGAGGCAGGCCATTTGCACTTCTTTTGTGATTCTTCAGTTACTTCAGGCCATCTGGGCCTACACCTGCAAGTCACAGGGGATGCTATGGCTTGGCTTGGGCTCAGAGGCCTGACAGATATTACATGCCGTGCTGACCGTACAGCTTCCACCCAGTAGGACCTGAGGTGTGTGTTTGTTCTTCATTGTCCCTTGACAGGTTACTCCAAACTGTGGCCCACACCAGCACACAGTTATACCCCAGGAATGATTACTCCTTGGGCCGGGAGTTCAGGCTTCACTGGGCCCTCTGCCCCAGGCGCTCTCCGCGGCTGCAGCAGGTGTCTGCCCGGGGCTGCCCTGTCTTCTGAAAGCTCAGGCTCATCAGGGAAGGAGCTGCTTCCACGCTCGCTTCTGTGTTGCTGGCAGGATTCTATTGCTTGCAGGCTGTTGGACTGAAGGCCCCAGACTCTCCGTGGCATCAGCTTCAGGCCGCCCTCTGCCCTGGGCAGGTGACTGGCTATGCCAGAACTAGCACCTATGAAGACCCAGGGGGAGAGTTCCAATGGACGGAACCTGCAGCCCTCCCAATCCAATCTCAGGAGAGACCGCCATCTCTTTTGCCTGGTTCTATTCATTAGAAGGGAGCCGCTGAGTCCAGCCCTCTTCGAGGGTCTGGCTGTGAACACTAGGGGCAGGGGCCAAGGTGAGCCACTTGGGAGGGGAGGTGCTGCCTGGGACCTGCCTAGGACCAGGTGAAGGAGAACATGCATAGGGACAGATGTCCTTCCCGCTTCCCCTCTGTGGTGAGCGCAGGAGTTGCCGATGTGCTCTAAAGGAGTTGTGGCATCCCAGGAGGGAAGCAGCTCCCAGCCATGAGGGCACCATGACCCAGTGCCCCAGCATGTCGGGCTGCACGTTCCAGGGCTACCTGAGCTGCAGCCTCTTCCCCTTCCCTGCCGTCTCTGCCTGTGCATGGAGTGGGCATCTCAAATCTGCAGGGGCCACACTGAGCTCAGGCCTCTGCATCCCCGCACAACCCCCCACCGCTCAGTATTCCTCACCTCAGCTCATGGTGACTCCATCCTCCCAGGGACTCAGGCTGAAGCCTTGCAGTGCTCCTCCGCCCTGGCATCTAAGTCCCTCAGGAAAGTCCCTCAGGAATTGAGGCTCTTCATTGAATCTGGAGCCACTGGGGCCAAGTCACTTCCTCTGACCTGGACCGGAACAGGCTCCCTCCCCATCCCCTGCTCTGCCCCCACATCCACCCCACCTCCATGCCTCGGGTATGCTCAACTTCAAAGTCAGGGTGCACCTATCAGGAGGTAATTCAGGCATCTTCTCTGCTGACTTGGAGTCACAGGCCCCACACATGGTACACTGGCCTGTCCTCTGGTCCCTTCAGATCCTGGTGTTGCCCAGAGGCCGATGCAGGCACCCGACAACCTCAGGCCCAGCCTGCTCTTTCCTCAGCCCAGGCCCTCCTCTCCCTACCCACTCTGCCCACCTTCCTCAAGTCTGTCCTGCAAGGTCTTCTGCAGTGGTGAGGCGTCCCCAGATCACCCTCTTAGAAATTCTGGGCTCCATGCACACTCCTGTTCCCTCCCTGCTTCTCTTAAAACATCCTCATCAGTGTCACACATGGGGCATTTCACCTATCTACTGGGCTTCTCCAGAGGTCCCCCTGCTGAACTCTGAATGCCGTGGATTCAGAGATCTTTGACTATTCCCTGCTGCAGGCCCAGGGCAACAGCAGAGCCCACGACAGAGTGAACCGGTCATGGATGCTGATGAATGAATGAATGCAGGAGTGAGTGAGTGAGTGAAGGAGTAAATGAGTGAGTAAATGAGTGAATGAGTGAACGTGAGTGAGTGAGTGAATTGCTAAGTGAGTGAATGAGTGAAAGAGTGAGTGAGTGAATGGGTGAGTGATAAGTAAGTGAATGAATGAGCGACTTAGTGAATGAGTGAGTGAATGAGTGAGTGACTGAGGGAATGAGTGATGAGCAAGTGAGTGAGTGAATGAATGAGTGAGTGAGTGAATGAATGAGTGAGTGAATGGGTGAGTGGGTGAATGAGTGAGTGAACAAACGAGTGGGTGAGTGAGTGAATGGGTGAGGGAAAGAGTGAGTGAATGAGTCAGTGAGTGAACAAGTGAATGAGTGAGTGAAGAAGTGAGTGAGTGAATGAACGAATGAGTGAGTGAATGAGTCGGTAAATGAGTGAGTGTGTGAGTAAAGGGTGAGTGAATGAGTGAGTGAATGAATGAATGAAGAGGTGAATGAGTTAGTGAATGATTGAGTGAATGAATGAGGAAATGAGTGAGTAAGTGAATGAGTGAGCGAATGAGTGAATGGCTGAGTGAGTGAATGAGGGAATGAATGAGTGAGTGAATGGGTGAGTGAATGAGTGAGTGAATGGCTTAGTGAATGAGTGAATGAGTAAGTGAATGAGTAAGTGAATGGGTTAGTGAATAAGTGAATGAGTGAGTGAATGGGTTAGTTAATGAGCGAGTGAATGGGTGAGTGAGTGAATGGGTGAGTGAGTGAATGGGTGAGTGAGTGAATGGGTGAGTGAGTGAATGGGTGAGTGAGTAAGTGAATGGGTTAGTGAATGGGTGATTGAATGAGTAAATGAATGAGCGAGTGAGTAAAACGGTGAGTGAATGAATAAAGGACTGAGTGAGTGAATGAGTGAGTGAGCGAGTGAAGCAGTGAATGAGTGAGCGAGTGAAGCAGTGAATGAGTGAGTGAGTGAGTGAATGAGTTAAGGAGTGAGTAAATGAGTGAGTGGGTCGCTCAGCGGAGATGAGGACCGGAGCTGCCCTCTGACTGCTACAGTAGACAGGAGCTGAGGGAGGAGTCTGAATGGTGGGATGTGCCCACTCAGTACATATACCCTGCTCCACACATCCCCAAGAAACCCAGTCTCACCAGAGTGGTCTCTTGAGAATTATTAGTAATAACCTTTTTTCCCAATGTTTCATATATGCAGGATGATTTCTTACTTTCCTTAAAATGCCAATCGTTTTTTGGACTTGGAATTCTCCACTGCTGGTCCATGCCACTGTATTCTCCCAGAGGGGCATCCCCCGAGTTGGAGAAAGAGTCATTCCCAGGAATGGATAAAAGCCAGAAGGGCATCATCAGATGGGGCACCTTCTCCTATCATCCTCTCCTTCCTGCTTGGGTAACCCTGAGTGACTTGGTTTGGAGGTCTACAAAATGCGGACATACCAAATTTGGATAAAAGCCTAAGCAGTTTAAGAGGCTGCAATGCTAGCAGGAAGGTCTTTGGCTCCCGGCACCCTCCTCCCCTCCAGTCTCTGCTGGACCCAGGACTCTGTCTCTACCTTCGGGCTTGGGAATTTCCTTCCTTCCTTCCCAGCCACTGAGCCGCCTTGGGCTAATCTGCAACCTCAGAGGCGCAGCCCTCCTCCTTTCCTCCCGCCTCTTCCTCCCTTCTCACTTGCCTTCTGCTTCTTTCGGGACTTTGGAAAGTCCAAGAATAAGCAAAACCGTAGACCAAAAAACGCTGCCTTCAGCCCATTCCCCTCCCACAAGCTTCCCTTCAGATTCCTTGATCTTTAAACGTTATTTTGCTTTGTATCTAGATGCTAAACTTTATACAGAAAACAGGTGGAGCTGATTTCTTGGCCAGGTACAGTGGCTCACACCTATAATCCCACCGATTTGGAGGCCAAGGCGGAACGATTGCTTGAGGTCACATGTTTGAGACTAGCCTGGGCAACACAGGGAGACCTCGTCTCTACAAAATTTAAAAAAAAAAAAAATTAGCCTGGAGCGATGGCATATCTGTAGTCCCAGCTACTTGGGAGGCTGAGGCAGGAGGATCACTTGAACTCAGGAGTTTGAGATTACAGTGAGTTATGCTTATATCACTGCACTCCAGCTTGAGTAAGAGAGTGAGACACTATCTCTTAGAAAATAAAAATAAAAAGTGCTGGAGTTCATATCCAAGCCCACAGTCAATTGCGACATGTGGATCTTTTATTTTTATAATCCGCCTCTCTTGTCTAAGTGCCAAATGACACTCACATCGTGTGTAACTACTTCCACCTTTGTCTGGCTTCTATTTCCTTATGTATTAAGAATCAGGTCGCATAGTTCTGAGAAAATAAATAAATAAATCAGCTGTGTGCCGTGGCTCATGTCTATAATCTCAGCGCATTAGGAGGCTGACATAAGTATTGTTTGAGACCAGGAGTTTGAGACCGGCTTTGGCCACATAACAAGATCCTGACTCTACACAAAATAAAACAATAAAAATAAAACATTAGCAGGACATGGTGGCACACCTGCAGTCCCAGGTGCTCAGGTGGTGGAGGCCTGAGGATTGGCTTGAGCCTGGGAAGTTGAGACTGCAGTGAGCTGTGATCACACCACTACACTTTGGCCTGGGTGACAGTGAGACTCTATTTCTAAATAAATAAATAAAATAAAAACAGGTGGAAGCTTCCCAAGACTTTGATGCAGAAACAGGTTGCCCTGAACCAATTAATATTAATATCTAAAAACTGGAAAGAAACGAAAGAAGAAAGTTGCATTATTTCTGCAAAGTATGAGGCCATTACAAGTTTTACTTTCTCTAGGACAATTTCTCAGTGGTGTTAACTGGAGTCCACTTCACAGAATGACTTCATCTCCTGAGCACCTTGGAGAACGATGATGAAAGAGACTTCCTGGCACTCCTGATACTTTTAGTGTCACATGGAAGCAGCAAGAGTCATATGTGTGAAATGGGTGGTATTACAGCGGAAGACATTGGTTTGTTCTTTCACGAACATCATCAGAACATTTCCCTAATGACTAGCGTTATGTCAGAAAAAGGGGGAGAGAGATGGTTCTTTATTGGCAAATCAGTTACATAAATTTCCCAGTTAGAAAAACAATCATGATTTTAGCCATGTCAGATGAGGTCAGATATGCCCTATGCTTCAGTTATGGAATGCTACCTCTGAATATTGATTGACAGGCATCTTCCAGAGACCTGTGACCTGTCGCTGTGTACAAGCTTGAATTCGTAACTACCAGTCCTTGACGCTCCCTTGCTGCCCACGCTGAACTGAAGTGGCTCCCGACAGAGGCATTCAAGGGAGAACTCACTGAAATATTTGAAACCACCGCCATGAACAAGAATGCTCTTCCTGTGTGCCAGGATGTACACCCACAGTGTTATCTCGTTACCTGTATATGCCAGCATCCTGCAGGAGCTTTTACCTTTTTTTGTGTGTCAGCATTGAGATTCTCAAGTAAGCCCCAGACCTCTTCCTCTGCCTGCAAGCACGCCCACCCACAACCACGTGTTGCCTGGGTTAGAGAACTCCTGAGCCTGTGGCCACGGCCGCCTACAGGAGGAGGAGTGAAGCCCAGACCAGGGACAGGGTCAGAGCTGCGGTCACTCATCCAGGAATGGACAGCTCTGCATTCTTGGGAGGACCCAGATACCTCTTCTCTTGGAAGGCCAAGCCCAGAGCCTAGGTGATCTTTGAACCCAAATAGACTTTGTGGTCTAGGGGATGAGAGCCCCACTCACCAGGTGAAGAAACTGGGGATCTTGGTCCTGAGTTTGTGGGGCAGACTTTTGCCATTTTCCGCCCCCTTTCCCTGCCATGCCCTATTTGAAAAGAAGTCACTTCCATTTCAGTGAGCCAAGATCACGCCGCTGCAGTCCAACCTGGGCAACAGAGTGAGACTCTGTCTCAAGAAAAAAAAAGAGGTCACTTCAAAACTTCCCTGTTCAAACAGTTGACCCTTGAACAACAGGGTTTAAACCGCGTGGGTCACTTACTTACACTTGGACTTTCTTTCACTTCTGTCACCCCTTAGACAGCAAGACCAATCCTTCCTGCTCTCCTCCCACCTCCTCCTCCTCAGCCTACTCAATGCAAAAATGAGGAGAAGAAACTCTATGATGAGCCACTTAATGAATAGTAAACACATTTTTCCTATGATTTCCTCTAGCTTACTTTACTGTAAGAATACACTATACAATACATACAACACACAAAATGTGCGTTAACCGACTCTCTGCGTGATCACTGAGGCTTCCACCCAAGAATAGGCTACTAGTAAATTCCTTTTGGTATAGCCAAAAGTTATTGTAGAAATTTCAACTGTGTGGCGGCTTGGTGCCCGAATCTCTGCATTGTTCACGGGTCAATTGTATTGCTTAAGAGGTGGTCATTGGAACACTCCTTAGGGGCTATTTTTTTTTTTTTTTTAAGATGGAGTCTCGCTTTGTCGCCCAGGCTGGAGTGCAGTGGCCGGATCTCAGCGCACTGCAAGCTCTGCTCCTGGGTTTACACCATTCTCCTGCCTCAGCCTCCCGAGTAGCAGGGACTACAGGCGCCTGCCACCTCGCCCGGCTAGTTTTTTGTATTTTTTTTAGTAGAGACGGGATTTCACCGTGTTAGCCAGGATGGTCTCGATCTCCTGACCTCGTGATCTGCCCGTCTCGGCCTCCCAAAGTGCTGGGATTACAGGCCTGAGCCACCACGCGTGGCCCAAGGGGCTTTTTTTTTGTTAAAAAAGTTTTTGCCACAATGAGCCACTCATTTAAGGCCCTAGGATTCCTCACATCTGAGCTCCTGCTGCCATAGACCAAGTGCTGGTCATTTTTGTTGCTCAACATACTTGTCATTTCCATCCATCACAGAACCCACTCTGACCTTCCAGGAGCTGCTCCTTCCACTGCCTGTGATCCTGAGGGTCAACATGTCCAGCCAGGTCAAGTAGCGAGATCAGTCCTCTCCTCTGCCCCAGTTCATGGATGGGCACAGGATGCGGGTGGTGGGGGTAGTCCACCCGGTTCCTGCTAATACTACTGGATCATCAGGTGGGGAAAGTCAGCTTGCATAGTGAAACCAAAGAGAGCTGCGAGATGGAGAGTGAGAGTGAGAAACCAAGAGAGTGAGACACACACCCACGCAGAGAGAGAAAGAAAGAAAGAAAGAAAAAGAAAGAAAAAGAAAGAAAGAAAGAAAGAAAGAAAGAAAGAAAGAAAGAAAGAAAGAAAGAAAGAAAGAAAGTGAGAGAGACAGAGAGAGAGAGAGACAGAAAAAGTCAGAGAAGCAGAGACACAGAGAGACATGGAAAGATGGAGAAAGAAATGAGGGGAAGAGAGAGACAGAGACACACACAGAGTCTTGAAAAGAGACAAAGAGAGACAGAGCAACCAGGAGAGAGGCACAGAGAGGGAGAAACAGAGACAGACAAAGTGAGAGGCAGAGAGAGATGGAAAGAGAGATGGGGAGAGGGACAGAAAGAGGGAAGCAAAAGCACAACATTCCTTGAATTGCTTCTCCCTGAAGTCACCATTCTATTTCTGCACTTCCAGTTGCCACCAAGAATCTTTCTAAGTCACCTGTCCTCCTTCCTTGCCCATCTTCCTCACGCACTCTTACGAAAGCCTCCTGAAATCTGCCTTCCCAATGACAACTCCTCCTTGAAATGTCACCACTGACTTCCAAACAACCAACAAATAAAAAAGGTTTTTAAAACAATTACTTCCACCAGTTTCTCAGTTTAACTAAAGTTATGGTGCTGTTTCTTAATACTTCTCTCAAAAATCTTTCTCTTTGTTTTTTATTTCTTTGCATAAAGTAACATGAAAATAGAGCACAACATATTATAGTGAATATAGACTATAAATGATGTTTTGTGCATACTTTATTATTAGTGATAAACACTGTCTAAGTAATTTATTTTTGCCATTTCTTTCTTACTATGGCTTGAAAGTGTCCCCCAAATTTCAAGTGTTGGAAACTGAATCCCCCATGCAGTCGTGCTGAGGGGAGGGATCTTTAAGGGGTGATCAGGTCATGAGGGTTTCGCCCTGGTGAGTGGACTAATGTTGTTACTGGGGGAGTGGGTTCCTTATCACAAGAATTGGTCTGCTACAAAAGTGAGTTTGACCCCTCTCACTCCTTCATGCTCTCTTGCCCTTCCACCTTCCTGTGGGATGACACAGCACAAAGGTCCTTGCCAGATGCCCACCACCCCTTCACCTTGTACTTCCTACTTCCAGGACTGTGAGAAGTGAATCTCTGTTTTTGTAAATTACCCAGTCTCAGGCACTCTGCTAAGAGAAGCAGAAAACAGGCTAAGACAAAATGTTTTAGGATTCTCTTCCCTCACAGTTGCAGTGAGAAGTTTATAGCTTTGTTTTGCTTTGTGGAAGATAAAATGCTAAATAATAGGCATAATTTTGAAGGTTTCTCCTTCCATCCAAATATTTTATTCTTTTTAAAATCTCTATGACACTGAGTTGTTGACCCTTGCTTCTGATGCCTCAGAGATGTCTGGAAGAAAACCACGGAGGAAGCCTTGAGTGCCATGTAATCCGCCTTATCTAAGTGCCCTCTGGACTTCCAGAAGGCTCTTTCTGTGAAGCAGAGAGCTAACAATGTAGCCCAGCTCAAGACAGTTTCCTGGAAAAGCTTTCAGAACACAGCCATTCCTGGGGAGCATCACAGCTTTTAGACTTCACAACAGGCACCAGAGAACAATCAGAAGACCATGGACGACGTCTCAGCGTTACATATAATTGAATTGTAAATCTTCTAAATTCAGAAAGAAAAAGTATGGAAATAATTCAGAAGCCCTTGAGTTTTTAGCAAGAAGAATCTGCAGTGAGGGGGAGACTCTTTTTATCCTCCGAATTCCCAGCGTGCTTCTTCCACACACGATCCTTGCTTGTGTCTCTCTCCAAGCCTGTCTGTGAATAACCCACTCATCCTTCCAAGCTCAACTAAAACGCCATGTGACAGAAACAGTTGGTTCAACATCCATTTCTTCCTCCTCTTCTGACCAAGGCTCTGCACTAAATGCTTCGTTTCCCAGCTGTCTTTGTGCACCCATGTGGCCATGTTGGTGCATTCTGGCCCATGTGATATAAGTGGAATTGTTGAGTAGGACATCCAAAAGGACTTAAAAGAAGCCAAACTACTGAGTATGACATTGTTTTATTTTTTCTTTTTCCTGCTGCTTTGAATGCAGCTGTGATTGCAGGAACAAAGCTGCTCTCTTGGGGTGTGAGGTGATCTAGAAGATACAACCACCTTCAGTCAAAGTGCCTGAGGGAATGATAGGAGAAGCTGGGCTCTCTGATAACATCACAGATCCAGTGCACAGGCGAGGACTGCCTGCCTTCGGATTCCTTTCATGTGAAAAGACAGACTTTTCTATGTGTGAGTCTCTGTTAGCTTGTGTCTTCTGTTTTATGCAGCCAAACTTAACCCTAACTGCCACACACCGTCTACTTATATTTTAGGATGCTCTCTCTAATCTCTTAGGTAATTGTGTCCCCCCAGAAACCTATGGAGAGCTGAAGGGGTTTTAGGATCATGGAATTCACCCTCCTCCTTTGGTAAAAGAGGACAAAAGCCAGGGAGCTCTGTGATGGCTGAGGCATGCGATTGTAAACCAAAAGGTACCTGAGACCAATCTCAATCCATTTAAAAGGTAATTCTGTCAAGGTTAAGGACATGCTTGGAAGAAAAAAACATGGAATCACAGAAACAATCTGTGGTCTGTGCCTTCCTCCCAAGATGATTTTGAGGGCTTCAGTAGTTAAAGGGGAAGGGTGGGCTGGAGGGAAGGGTGGGCTGGAGGGAAGGGTGGGCTGGAGGGAAGGGTGGGCTGGAGGGGAAGGGTGGGCTGGAGGGAAGGGTGGGCTGGAGGGAAGGGTGGGCTGGAGGGGAAAGAGGGAGCCTGTGGTCATCCTCAGGTTGCAAGAGAAAGAGAGCAGGTGGGGAATGGTCAGTTATGTCTTCATCTCACATGCGGTAAATCAGTCCTTTACATAAGATAAGGTGAACATAGACCAGCTTCCTGTGGAGATATGTAACCCTTTATCTGTAGCTATCCGCTTAGGAACAAAAGGAAAGGCAGTTTCTTGCATGATTCAGCTTCCAGCTTAATGTTGTTTTCTTTTTGGCTGTGAATTAGGGTCCTGAGGCTTCATTTTTCCCTGCATACTATATTGTATGTGAAAATTGTTGTTCAGGATCTCAAGTTGTTTACTTACTCCAGCTACATCCCTTAGCTCAATTTCCATTTGGAGTGGCTTCTGGAAGGCTGGAATTGAAATCCACCAGTGCCCATTTCAAGGTGTTCCCAACATCGCCTGGAAAAAAGGAGCCCAGATACGCTTCCCTGTGGATGCAGGTCAGTCATCATAATGCACAGAAACAGCGTTGACCTCAGCCTGGAGCCATTGTCCTGAAAGGGGATTCTTCCCAGCTCAGGCCTGAGACTGATCCCTGAGAAGCGGCCGCTCCATCCCTGAACCCTTCCTGCTTGTGTCTCCTCACTTCCTAGTGATCACGGCATTCAGGTTCAGAACGCCACAAGCCTATCCCACTGGAAGCTGCCGAGGTGTGTCCTGCCACACAGGACGCCCGGCACGGCAGCAGCATCAAGGGACGAGCAGGGAAGAGGCTGCAGTGATTTTGGGGAACAGCCTGAAAATCACCTGGAGCCTGGTGGCAGGTGGTCCCACCTCCTCCCCAGTATTGGTTCCCAGAGAAAATGACAATATGAGCACCTCATGTCGTCATTATTAGCAGAGTCTTTTTATTCTTTCTTTAAATTTTGCCATTAAATTGAGCTCTATAATAGGCCCATTTTCTTCTCTTTTCTTTCTTTTTTTTTTTTTAGACAGAGTCTTGCTCTGTTGCCCAGGCTGGAGGACAGTGAGGCGATCTCAGCTCACTGCAAGCTCCGCCTCCCCGGTTCACGCCATTCTCCTGCCTCAGCCTCCTGAGTAGCTGGAAGTACAGGCGTCCGCCACCATGCCTGGCTAATTTTTTGTATTTTTAGTAGAGACGGGGTTTCACCGTGTTAGCCAGGATGGTCTCAATCTCCTGACCCCGTGATCCTCCCGCTTCAGCCTCCCAAAGTGCTGGGATTACAGGCATGAGCCACTCCACCACGCCTATAGGCCCATTTTCTGCTTTTAATGCCACCAATACATGAAATTCCAGAGCTGCTTCTGTAAAAAAAGTTTCATTTTCATTATTTTATTATTCATTACATTAATTCTATTCTTTTATTCTCTTTGTTTCTTTAGAAGAACTTCAGCGAGAGAGGAGCTATCCCTGCTGCCTTGTGGCTGCAGAAGGAGAGAGAAGGAGCCTCTTCTAAAAAGGGTTTCGTGAAAGCCCTGAGGCGAGATACCCACTTCAGAGGGTTCAGGACAAGGACACTCACTTTGTTCTGTGCGGTGTGGAGACACGGGCGAGCGTTCCTCAGTGGTGCCAACTGGTTCTCTCTCGTCCTCAGCTGCCAGTGCTCTGGGGCATGTCATTTGGACAGAACACTTTTCCATGTGCTGCCATCCATTCCACGGAGGCAGGAGAAAAGGATCTGCAGGCAGGAACATAAGGCTGATTCACCCTGACTTCGGAGAACGAAATCAAATGGAAACTCTTGGGCTATCACAGGAAATATCCTCTCCATTTACACAGGGCATACACCGAGTACATGACGTTGTAATTGTACTTCCTCCTTTTCATTTACATAGGGTGCACACCAAGTAACCAAAGGACACCTCTAGAAGGGATTCAAACTCCAGAAACTTCAGTAACGGGCTCCCTGTGCTCAGGCGCTCCCACCCTGTGGAGTGTGCTTTCATTTTCCATCAATCTCTGCTTTGCTGCTTCATTCTTTCCTTGCTCCATTTTTGCGTTGTGTCCGAGTCTTGGTTCAAGGCACCAAGAACCTGGAAACCTTCAACCAGTAACATTATCTTAATATCTTGTTTTAAAACTGAATTCTGTTTTTCATCTGTTCACCTAGTTTTTAGAAAATTACAGTGAAATGCAGCTTGGAACTTACCACAGCTTAATACGAGGGTCACTATGAGCTATACGACGGGTTTGATGTTTAAAAGTTTGCAACATTTTTTATTGCTCTTTCATTTACAAACTACAGTAAATATTTTATTTTTTATGTTTAATTTTGAAATATATGACACGTAAGAGTCTATAAAATTTGGCTGGGCACGGTGGCTCATGCCTGTAACCCCAACACTTTCGGAGGCTGAGGCAGGTGGATCATTTGAGGTCAAGTGTTCAAGACCAGCCTGGCCAACATGGTGAAACCCGTCTCTACTAAAAAAATACAAAAAGTTGGCTGAGCATCATGGCAGGCACCTGTGATCCCAGCTACTCAGGAGGCTGAGGTGGGAGAATTGTTTGAACCCGGGAAAGAGGAGTTGCAGTGAGCTGAGATCATACCATTACACTCTAGCCTGGGCAACATGAGCAAAACTCTGCCTCAAAAACCAACCAACAAACAAAACTGAATGCAGAATACCAAAGATTAATAATTGCACTGATGCCATCATCCATTAGCATCAACTGTCTTGAAAGGCTACAATATGCCCTTCCTTGATCACCTGGGTCTCCCTTCTTCACCCAGAGATAGGACTAATGTGTTAATGTTTGTATTGCTTTTCATAAGGTTTATCATTTCTCTGTATATTATGAAGCCATGTCATATGTTATAGTTTGTGAACTGTATATGGAATAGCGGTGTATTTTTCAGTAATTTCCTTTGTTCACTGTAATTTTTCATTGTTGATGCTTCTAACTGCAGTTCATTTTCACAGCTGTATCATATTCCACAATGTGACTATGCCAGCTTTTTTCCTTGATAGAGGTGTGTTTGGATGGCTTTCAGGTGTTTTCTATTTCTACAATCACTGCCTAAATATTCTTGTCCCATACGTTTCTCTTGGAGAAGATAGTGCAAGGGCATTTCTGGGGCAGACATGCCTGACAAGGCAAGTGTGAAGCCACAGAGGGGCGTGTCTAGCTTTTTATGAAATACAGTCTCTTAACAGGAGCAACAGCAGTGGATCCTTTGCCACCAGTTGATCTTTTCCACCTTTTGGATTTTTGTGACTCTGCTGAATTTGTTTCTTGAATTATTGGATGTATCCACAGTACTTTGTTGACTTAAGTTTTGTAACTTTTTGCACGCGGACTTATCTTCCTTGGAATTTTATGTGGGGAGATATTTTGAGGACAGGGTTGCATTGTTTCAGCAAAGATGTTCACTCACATGGGGTAGAGGTGAAGTGAGCAGCCGCCTGGTGCCACGTCGATTTGACCCATGCTCTCCAGGTCTTCCAGCATGAACTCCTGGAGGACTGTTTCTCGTCGGTTCTCAAGGTCAGGGTATTCCCTCCACCCGGCACCAATGCAGGGACAGCTGCTCTCCTCGCTGCTCCTGCTCTGAGGTGGGCTTTCATTTTAAGTCTAAGATGTCAGATTTCTGACCTCATTTTGGAGAGACATACAGTTTTGTTTCTGATGCCCCATCCTCTGTGCAACTGTCTAAACAGAAAAAAGAATGCCACTTTGGTTCCTGCCAATTCTTTATTGACTGCTGTGGATTCCATCCTTCAATGCCAGCTCAGTAATGCACTTACAAAGATGCATTTTGGTAGGTTTTACCCAACATCTCAGTTGTTTTCATTGGGAAAGCTATTTAGTGTCCCTTATGTTGAAAGTTGGAAGCACCTGGCAACACCATAGGTGAGAGAGCTGCTCTTACCCCTTTTCGTGATCTTCGTGCTGGGTCCAGGCCTTCTTTTCCTCTGTGATTAAGCTGCCACAATGGGCCGGGTACTGTAGCTCATGCCTGTAATCTTAGCACTTTAGGAGGGCAAGGTGGGTGAATCACCCGAGGCCAGGAGTTCAAGACCAACCTCGCCCACATGGTGAAAGTCCATCTCTACTAAAAGTACACAAAATTAGCCCGGCATGGGGGTGCATGTCTGTAATCTCAGCTATTCGGGAGGCTGAGGAAGGACAATTGCTTGAACCAGGACCCGGCAGGCGGAGGTTGTAGTGAGCCGAGATCATGCCACTGCACTCCAACGTGAGATACAGAGTGAGACTCTGTCTAAAATATATATATATATATATATATATATATATGTATGTGTATATGTATATTTATGTATACATTCTTATTTGAAGTATTATCCAATGAGAGCAGGTGTTCCGGAAGACCTCATCTAAATACAGAATCTGAATGGGGGCCCATGTCACACATGCCAATTTTTTATCATTGCAACTGGGGCTTTTCTCCTCTTCTCTGCTGGACTCTGCTGTTCCTCACAAGGTGTTCAGAGAGTCTGCCCTTACAACCAGGAGATGAGAAGCACAGAGTGACACCAGCAGGAGAACATGAAGATGCGGTGACAGTTGTCCTCCTCCTGCAGAGTCCAGAGCAGTGCACTCCTACTGCTGGTGCCCTAGCTAAGCCTGGGGGCCAACATGCCCAATGATAGTCTGGAAGTGCTGCAGTCAGGGTCCCCACAATGGGCACCCAGCCTGTGCCCTTGCACTCTGCATGACCATGGCCATTGTCACCTCAGAGCCCCAGTGTACAGATCAATGCATCCTACCAGAGCTGCATGTGAGGAAGGACCACGTGAGTCCTGGGAGAGAGCTGAGGCCCTGCAGGGGGTGGTGGCCAGGACCGAGACCTGTCTGCAGAATCTGCCTGTCTGCAGAATCATCTGTGGATGTGAGTGGTACTGTGGGGTCAGTGCCCGGGTTCTGCTGCTCCCCCTCCTCAAAGATCAGGACCTGAGCAGGGGCTGGCGTGTGTGTGGCACCTGGAACTGCAGGGCCACCACCCATGTATGAAGCCGTCATGGGGACCTGAACATGGTGTCGTTGCAGACCCCACCCATCCATTGGCCCCAATTCCTGGCCAGCTTCTGCCAAGGTGAGAGGGTGGAATTTGGAAGGTGGGTGTAAGCTGAAGCCTGTCCCCCGGTGGCTGACATACAGTGGTGACACTCTCTGTGTGGGGGAAAGAAAGAGAGATCAGACTGTTATTGTGTCTATGGAGAAAGACGAAGACATAAGAAAGTCCATTTTGATCTGTACTGAGAAAAATTCTTCTGCCTTGAGATGCTGTTAATCTGTAACCCTAGACCCAACCCTGTGCTCACAGAAGCATGTGCTGTATTGACTCAAGGTTGAATGGATTTAGGGCTCTGCAGGACGTGCCTTAGTGAAAATGTGTTTGCACCTCTTGGGCTCCAGGCTGCCAGCTGTCTGCCCAGGGTCTGAATGTCCTACTATGACCTCTTTCCTCACCTGGCCCAGAGGACAGATAGGGAAGGCTTGTTTTGAGGATTAGGCAGGGTAATCCCAGTCAGTCCTCATCAGCTTGCCTATCTTCCATGTCTTTTTGATTTCTTTTTTCTCTTCTTTGTTAGGAAACTCTGGAGAACTGTCCGGCAGCCTGTCTTCAGCTGGGGAGGTGGAAAGACTGGACCATGCCCTTGACTTCAGGGCCCCTTCTAGGTGCCCCCTCCTCCTAGGGTTTTTAAAAGCATATACTTAGCAACATATGCTATACCTGAGAGAGTCACAGAGAACCTCCTGCGTGTCCAAACCAGAACACTTTGTTCCCTGACCCCAGGCCCTCATCACACCCCAAAGCCCAAATACTTTCAGGTGGCCAACTTCAGAGAAGAGTCTGAACTCAATGCTTGTTTTCTGGGGTCTACACAGGCCTGTATGATGGGGCTACCTCCATTCTACCCCTGTGCCTCCCCCAATCCATTAGGGGCCTCAACTCCAGTGATCCCTAACTGGGAGCAAGGTTCCCCAGGCAGGGAATGCAGCCCTCCCCAGGATGCTGGCCTGGCCATGTCCCAATGGACATCAGTCCTGGAGCAAGAGGTCCAAGACAGGGAGTTTCACCCCCCATTTCACCAGGTGTGGTGACGTTTCTGGGTTCCTAGCCTTCAAGATGGGATTTTTACATTGTGCCACAGTGGGGGAAACCGAGACACAGGGCCGGTGAGCGGTAAAGAAAGAAAACCTCTGTGACTAGGAAATGTGTCCCTTGCCCAGCACAGCCACTCCAGGATAGCACCCTTTGGGATGTACCGCTGAGCTGTTCCTGGCATGTGGCATGGCACTGTGGTGGAGGTCAGCAGCTTGTGGAGTTGGGGGTGGGGGTGCTGGCAGGAACAGGTAATTTTGGACCCACCAAGGGAAGGAAGGGGACATTGCCCCTTTCCCCACACCTTGGGCACAGCAGCAATTTTCTTCTCTGATGTGTGTGGGCACCAATGCCTATGTGGATGTGGGCGCGTCCTCTCCTTTTGTTGATGAAGAACCTTCCCGCAGCCGTTGGGGTTGTTATGGGAACCTCGTGTGCCTGGCAGCAGGGTGGTGCCTGTGGAGGTTTGGCTACTATATGTCTCACTGCCACCTCCCCAGGGGAAGCAGACCCTGTGCCCTAGTGCCCCTCATAGCCAGTCCCTCACATTCTTCACTTGGCATCTCCCTGCCTGATTCTCCCAACTCAGCCCCTGCCAGGTTTCTCCAGGCCCTGTGGGCCCTGGGATGGGATCAAAGAAGGCAGCAACTGTGCTGTTTGCCTCCGCCTGACGTCAGGGATCCCTGGCCGCTACTGGCATCTGGTGGGTAGGATAGGTGGGGAGGTCGGGGGTCAGCTTTTCCACTCCCCAGCCTGCACTGGGTAAGTCACCAGGTATAACTGGTCTGGAGGCTGATCTGTGTCCTCCACAGTCCCTTGATGCATTATATTGAAGCCAATCCTCGTGTGAATGACTTCACCTGTTGTTACCACCCAGATCAAACCAGAACCGGAAGACTGTTGCACTTGGGCCCAGAGTCTGGGGCTGAGACTGCCATGACCACTCTGCTCTCTTCCTTCTGTTGCGCTTGGGCGCAGATCCTGGGGCTGAGGCTGCCATGGCCACCCTGTTCTCTTCCTTTTGGGGTCCCCAGGAGGCTCCCAGGACTGAATGATTCCCATAAAACACAGTGGCCAGGATGGGAGGGCTGGAGGTCAACACCCCCCCACCCCTGCCACCACAACCAAGAAAACCCCATGGAGGTTGGCCCCGAGCTGTGGGTCCCTGTGGGATGCAGGCTCCCACAGATAGTTCAGGGGATGAGCACGGGTCCTCCTGGCTGACAGGAGCCTGCTGGGCACTGGGTGTGTGGGACCTGTGTAGGTGGGTTGGACAGCACTGGGTCTATCCAGGGAGCCGGGGACTGGTGTGGCCAAAGAGGGCAGCAATATGTTGCCAGAACCAAAACTACAGTGCCACCAGCCCAGCTGGTAGGGAGAAGGAGGCCTGGCTAGCAGGACCACCCACCCCTATCCTGGCCCCAAGCCCAGACTGCCTGTCTGTACTGGACATTGCCTGATCCAGGAGGCCTGGGCATAAGGGACAGGTGGTGTGTCCCTGGGTTCCAGGCTTTCGTGGTCCCTTGGGAGCTGAGCATCCTCTGGGCAGGAGGAGGGCCCGGGGTCCACTGTTTGCATCGGCCCCTGGGGGTGTGCCCCCACCCCAGCTTCTCAGCGCACACGGGGACGTAGCCAGGGCTCCTCCCCTGCTCTGTGGCTCCAGCTCTGAGCAGCTCACTGGGTGACTCTGACAGCTTCCTCCCCAAAGCTTGGGTCCTCCTCTGTGGGAATGGGGTGTCCCAGGCCCCCTGCAGGCAGGAACCCACCCCCAGCGCCTCTGGTGGGCCCTCCTGGGCTTTCTTACCTACTGGCTTGTGAGACCCGGTTGGCCAAACTTGGTGTCCTATTTTTATTTTGGCCGTTTTCTTAGCGTGCGTTTTCTGGAACTACTGCTGTGTAGATCTTCTATTTGACTTTTAGGTAGAGAATCTTGCCCACCCAGAGGTCCCCCACCAGAGAGCCTCCACTTTGGTCCCCCGGGCTGGTCCTGCCTGTGCTCCACTTGGTGTGAATGTTGAGTGTGATGGATCCACACGGCTGCTTGACCCTGCATCTCCTTCCTTCTTGTTGCTGAGGCCGGTTCTGTTCTCTTTCTCCACCTGAACTGCACTTGAAGCCAAGACGAAGGATGAGAAGTGGTTGCTACGAAGGACCCTCCTGCAGCGAATCCCCTGTGAGGAGGCTGCGCTGGCCCAGCCTGTCCGTTCCTTCTCTAAGCTCATTCCAGAGGTCGGCAAGGGGCAGCCTGTCCCTGCCTGTTCTTGTGGCCCGTGAATCAAGAACAGATTTTACATTTCCAAATGGTTGAACAAATAAAAAACTAACACTTCATGACACTGAGAAATTTCCATGTCCATAAGTAAAGTTTGATGGGGGTGCAGTCATGCCCATCTCTTCACAGGCCACCTGCAGAAGGCAGCTGTCGTGCAGCTATTGCAGAGTTGCATCCTGGAGGCAAAGATCAGTTGGCAAAGCTGAAAATACTGACTCCTGGCTCTTTAGGGAAACAGTTTCCAGTCCCTGGTTTAAGGGCTGTGTGGCAGGACCCCAGGATCTTGGTCAGATTGTTCCTCTCTCAGGGCCTGCTGTGGCCTTTGCTAGTATGTCTGCAAAGTCTGCGTGCTATGGTGCCTCTCATGGGGCGTTGAGCTCTGTCGTGCTAGATTTCAGGGTGTCTGCCTCATGGTCATCTGTCTCACCAACAGAGACCCTGTATCCAGATTCAAACTAGCAGGAGCAGTTGGTCTTTGGCAGCAAGGATACCTTTGAGCTGAGCTGCCACCCACCCTGAGGTGGTCCCATGACACCAACTGTCTGGGTCAAGTTTGGGGCAGGGCTGGTGTCCTGAATTGCCCTGCGATGTGGATCCTAAGAGCCAGTGGGGAGAGGGGGTTGATATTACTCCCCATATAGTGGGGAGTTCCTCACCCCTTGCGATGTGGATCGTAATAGCCAATTACTCCCCCCTGCAATGTGTGTCCATTACTAGCAGTTTCTTTTGTTCAGGATATTAGGAAGAATTTCACAGGTTGTGTGTACACAGCCTGCGACAGGAGAACGAATACCATCCTCTGCACCTCCGGATATTAGCAACCATATCACACAATGGGTGTACGCTTTTTGGGAGATTTGGGGTATATGTCCTCCTGTGTTTCCCTGAATATTCGGAGACATATCACAGGGCGGCTGTACACCCACTACTCTCTTGGCAGGAACATTGTACTTTACCTACTGGAAATTAGGAGCAATATCACAGACTGGGTGTCAAGCCACTGTCATACTGGAAGTAATATCATGCTCTCCTCCACAGGTTATGAGGAACAATATTACAGGGGGTATGTACCTCCTCTGGTAGTGGGAGTAGTATCATCATCTCTTCCTTTAGATGACAGGAACAATATCACAAGGTGGGTGTACACCCCGTGAGTGTTTGGAAGCAATGTCATTCTCTCTTCTTCTAGGTTTTACGATGCATATCACAGGCGGGGTGTACACCCCTTGTTATATTGGATGGAATCTCATCCTCCTTCAACCTGTATCTTTAGAACAATATCCCTTGGGGGCTGTCCATCCCTTCAATATTGGTAGTAATACCATCTTCTCCTCTCCTGGATATAAAAAACAATATCACAGGAGGGGTGTACACCCCTTGCAATGTTGGTAGTAATATCACCTCTCCCCTGTGGTTATTAAGGACAAAATCCCAGGGTGGCTGTACGGTTCCTACTTTTTTGAGAGTAATATCCATTCACCCCCTGGATATCAGGAACCATATCACGGAAGAAGTGTCCACCCCCTTCGATATTGTCAGCCATGTCATCTTCTTCCCGCTTGGATATTAGGAACGATACCCCGGGGTTGGGGGCGGTGTACACCCACTGCGATATCGAAAGTAAAATCGGCCTCTTTCCCGCTGGATATTAGGAACTATATCACAGGTGTGTGTGCACCTTCTGGGATATTGGGAGTACTATCAGCCTCTACCCCGCTGCATATGAGGAACAACATACAGGGGGCAGGGTGGTTACACCCCCTGCGATATTGAGAGCAATATTCTTCTCTTTCCCCTGTACATTAGGAACTACATCACAGGGGTCTGTACACCTTCAGTGATATTGGGATTCAGGTTATCCTCTCCCCAACTGAATGTCAAAAACGATATCACAGAAGGGTGTTCACCCCCTGCAATATGGCCAGTAACATCATCGTCTCTACCTTTGGATACTAGGAACAACATCACAGAGGGTGTGACACTGCCCCGCGGTATTGGGCATAATGTTATCCTCTCTTCCTCTGGATATTAGGAACGATATACCTGGTGGTGGGAGGTGGAGTACATTAAGAACAATATCACTGGGTGGGTGTACTCCCCCTGCAATATTGGGTGTAGTATCATCCTCTCGTCCCTAGCATATTAAGAACAGTATCACAGGAGGGGTGTACAGCCACAGTCTCTGCGCTATTGGGAGCAATAGCATCTTCTCCCCCTCTCTATATAAGGAACAATATCCCAGTGTGGGTGTACATCCCCTGAGATATTGGGCGTAGTACCATCGTCTCCCAAAGTGGATATTAGGCATAGTGTCATGGGGGCTGTATGCCTTCTTCGATATTGGGAGCAATATCATCCTCTCCCCTCAGGATTACAGGCAAAATATCAAAAGGGTTTTACAACTCGAGCGGTATGGGCAGTAATATCATCCTCTCCCCACCCAGATGTTAGGAACTATATCACAGGTGGCTGTACACTTCTTGCGATATTGGGAGTCATATCATCCTCTCCCATCGTGGATATTAAGAACAATATTACAAAGTAGGTGTACACCCCCTACGATATTGAGAGAAATATTATGCTCTCCCCTTCGGGATATTAGGAACAATATCGCAGGAAGTGTGTGCAACCCCTGCCATATTGGCAGTCATATCATCCTCTCCCCCTGATTATAAGAAACAATATCACAGGAAGATGTACACCCCCTGTGATATTGGGAGTCATATCATTTTCTTTCCCTCTGGATATTCGGAACAATATCACAGTGGGTGTGTACACCCCCTGCGATATTGCTGCTGGCATCATCGTCTCCCTCCCAGGATATAGGAAACAATATCACAAGGTGGTGTACACCCCTTACAATATTGGGAGTAATGTCTTCCTCTCCCCTGCTGGCTATCAGGAACAATGTCACAGAAGGAGTGAACACCCTCTGCTCTATAGGGGGTGATATTCTCTCCATCCCTGAATATTACGAACAATATCACCCGGCAGTGTACACCTCCTGCAATATTGAGACTATTTCTCTCGCTGGATGTTAGGAATCATATCACAGGGGTGGTGTACACCCACTGCGAAAGGGGAAGAAATATCATCCTCTCCACCTTTGGATGTTAGGGAGAAGATCACGGGGGAGGTCTACGCCCACTGCAATATTGGGAGTCATATCATCCTCTCCCACCCAGAATATAAGAAACAAGACCACTGAGGGGATAGACACCCACTGTGATAGTTTGAAAAATGTTATCCTATACCTCCTGGCTATTGGAAATAACATCATAGAGGGGTGTACACTTTCTTCAATGTTGGGAGTAATATCATCTTCTTCCCGACGGATATCAGGAACAAGTTTGTTAATTATTAATATTAATAAATATAAAAATTAATAATAATTATGGATATTAATAATCATAATAAAGATAGTAAAAATTTATACTCGTTACATACATTAATTATTAATATTAATAATTAATACTAATATAATTATTAATAAAATAATGATATCAGCAATTAATGTCACTGAAATCATTACCAAGAGATGTTGGTAATAAAATAATGATTCTTATTAAGAATTAATAATATTGTTAAATGACATTAATATTAATAATTAATTTTAAGCGTATATAATCATACACATAAAATAGTTATCCAAAATTAATAATGGTATCTTATTAATTAATAGTGTCATTGATAATTATTAAAATCGATCATTGATGTTTAATAATTAACCATATTATTACTCCTAATACCACAAGGGGTGTACACCTACCTGTGATGTCGTTCCCAATATCAAGGGACGGAGATTATGATATTACTTTTAATATCGCAGTAGGTGTACACTAAAGCTGTGATAATAATCCAAATATCTATGGGGAAAGAGTATGACATGACACCAAACATAACAACGAACAACAGCCACCTGATATTCATCCTAATAATAACGGAAGAAGCGTATGATATTGCTCGAAATAGCCCAGGGAGAGTACAACTCTTCTGTGATATGGTTCCTAGTATCCGAAGGGGGAGAGGATGATAATAATTCCAGTGTCACAGACTGTGTACACCCGACCTGTGATATTGTTATTAATACCCTGGAAGAGAGAGGATGATACGACCCTCGATAGACCAGGAGGCGTACACCCAGCATGGGATAGTGTTCCTAATATTCATGGAGAGGAGAGGGTGACATTACTCCAAGTAAGGCAGGGGGTGAGCCACCCCCCGCGAGGCGGGGACCAATAGCCACCCCCTCTCCCCCCCTTGGCTATTGGGAGCCACCTCGCAGGGGGTGAGCCACCCCCCGCGAGGCGGGGACCAATAGCCACCCCCCTCTCCCCCCCTTGGCTATTGGGAGCCACCTCGCAGGGGGGTGAGCCACCCCCCGCGAGGCGGGGACCAATAGCCACCCCCTCTCCCCCCCTTGGCTATTGGGAGCCACCTCGCAGGGGGGTGAGCCACCCCCCGCGAGGCGGGGACCAATAGCCACCCCCTCTCCCCCCCTTGGCTATTGGGAGCCACCTCGCAGGGGGGTGAGCCACCCCCCGCGAGGCGGGGACCAATAGCCACCCCCTCTCCCCCCCTTGGCTATTGGGAGCCACCTCGCAGGGGGGTGAGCCACCCCCCGCGAGGCGGGGACCAATAGCCACCCCCTCTCCCCCCCTTGGCTATTGGGAGCCACCTCGCAGGGGGGTGAGCCACCCCCCGCGAGGCGGGGACCAATAGCCACCCCCTCTCCCCCCCTTGGCTATTGGGAGCCACCTCGCAGGGGGGTGAGCCACCCCCCGCGAGGCGGGGACCAATAGCCACCCCCTCTCCCCCCCTTGGCTATTGGGAGCCACCTCGCAGGGGGGTGAGCCACCCCCCGCGAGGCGGGGACCAATAGCCACCCCCTCTCCCCCCCTTGGCTATTGGGAGCCACCTCGCAGGGGGGTGAGCCACCCCCCGCGAGGCGGGGACCAATAGCCACCCCCTCTCCCCCCCTTGGCTATTGGGAGCCACCTCGCAGGGGGGTGAGCCACCCCCCGCGAGGCGGGGACCAATAGCCACCCCCTCTCCCCCCCTTGGCTATTGGGAGCCACCTCGCAGGGGGGTGAGCCACCCCCCGCGAGGCGGGGACCAATAGCCACCCCCTCTCCCCCCCTTGGCTATTGGGAGCCACCTCGCAGGGGGGTGAGCCACCCCCCGCGAGGCGGGGACCAATAGCCACCCCCTCTCCCCCCCTTGGCTATTGGGAGCCACCTCGCAGGGGGGTGAGCCACCCCCCGCGAGGCGGGGACCAATAGCCACCCCCTCTCCCCCCCTTGGCTATTGGGAGCCACCTCGCAGGGGGGTGAGCCACCCCCCGCGAGGCGGGGACCAATAGCCACCCCCTCTCCCCCCCTTGGCTATTGGGAGCCACCTCGCAGGGGGGTGAGCCACCCCCCGCGAGGCGGGGACCAATAGCCACCCCCTCTCCCCCCCTTGGCTATTGGGAGCCACCTCGCAGGGGGGTGAGCCACCCCCCGCGAGGCGGGGACCAATAGCCACCCCCTCTCCCCCCCTTGGCTATTGGGA